>NC_057797.1:20160695-20376492 GCF_018294505.1 Triticum aestivum | reverse complement strand
GTAGTAGAAGCATAAGTTTGGCGAGACGACAACGATGCTACGATGGAGATCAAGGTGTCGCGCCGGTGACGATGGTGATCATGACGGTGCTTCGGAGATGGAGATCACAAGCACGAAGATGATGATGGCCATATCATATCACTTATATTGATTGCATGTGATGTTTATCTTTTTATGCATCTTATTTTGCTTTGATTGACGGTAGAATTATAAGATGATCTCTCACTAAATTATCAAGAAGTGTTCTCCCTGAGTATGCACCGTTGCCAAAGTTTGTCGTGCCCAGACACCAACTGTTAATCGGGTGTGATAAGTTCTACGTCCATCTACAACGGGTGCAAGCCAGTTTTGCACACGCAAAATACTCGGGTTATACTTGACGAGACTAGCATATGCAGATATGGCCTCGGAACACGGAGACCGAAAGGTCAAGCGTGAATCATATAGTAGATATGATCAACATAATGATGTTCACCATTGAAGTCTAATCCATTTCACGTGTTAATCGGTTATGGTTTAGTTGATTTGGATCACGTGATCACTTAGAAGATTAGAGGGATGTCTATCTAAGTGGGAGTTCTTAAGTAATATGATTAATTAAACTTAAATTTATCATGAACTTAGTCCGTGATAGTATCTTGCTTGTTTATGTTAATTGTAGATAGATGGCCCGTGCTGTTGTTCCGTTGAATTTTAATGCGTTCCTTGAGAAAGCAAAGTTGAAAGATGATGGTAGCAATTACACGGACTGGGTCCGTAACTTGATGATTATCCTCATTGCTGCACAGAAGAGTTACGTCCTGGAAGCACCGTTGGGCGCCAGGCCTGCTGCAGGAGCAACACCAGATGTTATGAACGTCTGGCAGAGCAAAGCTGATGACTACTCGATAGTTCAGTGTGCCATGCTTTACGGCTTAGAACCGGGACTTCAACGACGTTTTGAACGTCATGGGGCATATGAGATGTTCCAGGAGTTGAAGTTGATATTCCAACAGAATGCCCGGATTGAGAGATATGAAGTCTCCAATAAGTTCTATAGCTGCAAGATGGAGGAGAATAGTTCTGTCAGTGAGCATATACTCAAAATGTATGGGTATTGTAATCACTTGATTCAACTAGGAGTTAATCTTCCGAATGATTGGGTCATTAACAGAATTCTCCAATCACTTCCACCAAGCTACAAAGGCTTCGTGATGAACTATAATATGCAAGGGATGGATAAGACGATTCCCGAGCTCTTCGCAATGCTAAGGGTTGCGGAGGTAGAAATCAAGAAGGAGCATCAAGTGTTGATGGTCAATAAGACCACTAGTTTCAAGAAAAAGGGCAAAGGGAAAAAGAAGGGGAACTTCAAGAAGAACAGCAAGCAAGTTGCTGCTCAGGAGAAGAAACCCAAGTCTGGACCTAAGCCTGAAACTGAGTGCTTCTACTGCAAGCAGACTGGTCACTGGAAGCGGGACTGCCCCAAGTATTTGGCGGATAAGAAGGATGGCAAGGTGAACAAAGGTATATGTGATATACATGTTATTGATGTGTACCTTACTAGAGCTCGCAGTAGCACCTGGGTATTTGATACTGGTTCTGTTGCTAATATTTGCAACTCGAAACAGGGACTACGGATTAAGCGAACACTGGCAAAGGACGAGGTGACGATGCGCGTGGGAAACGGTTCCAAAGTCGATGTGATCGCGGTCGGCACGCTACCTCTACATCTACCTTCGGGATTAGTATTAGACCTAAATAATTGTTATTTGGTGCCAGCATTGAGCATGAACATTATATCTGGATCTTGTTTGATGCGAGACGGTTATTCATTTAAATCAGAGAATAATGGTTGTTCTATTTATATGAGTAATATCTTTTATGGTCATGCACCCTTGAAGAGTGGTCTATCTTTGATGAATCTTGATAGTAGTGATACACATATTCATAATGTTGAAGCCAAAAGATGCAGAGTTGATAATGATAGTGCAACTTATTTGTGGCACTGCCGTTTAGGTCATATCGGTGTAAAGCGCATGAAGAAACTCCATACTGATGGACTTTTGGAACCACTTGATTATGAATCACTTGGTACTTGCGAACCGTGCCTCATGGGCAAGATGACTAAAACACCGTTCTCCGGTACAATGGAGAGAGCAACAGATTTGTTGGAAATCATACATACAGATGTGTGTGGTCCGATGAATATTAAGGCTCGTGGCGGATATCGTTATTTTCTCACCTTCACAGATGATTTAAGTAGATATGGATATATCTACTTAATGAAGGATAAGTCTGAAACATTTGAAAAGTTCAAAGAATTTTAGAGTGAAGTTGAAAATCATCGTAACAAGAAAATAAAGTTTCTACGATCTAATCGTGGAGGAGAATATTTGAGTTACGAGTTTGGTCTACATTTGAAACAATGCGGAATAGTTTCGCAACTCATGCCACCCGGAACACCACAACATAATGGTGTGTCCGAACGTCGTAATCGTACTTTACTAGATATGGTGCGATCTATGATGTCTCTTACAGATTTACCGCTATCGTTTTGGGGTTATGCTTTAGAGACGGCCGAATTCACGTTAAATAGAGCACCATCAAAATCCGTTGAGACAACGCCTTATGAACTATGGTTTGGCAAGAAACCAAAGTTGTCGTTTCTTAAAGTTTGGGGCTACGATGCTTATGTGAAAAAGCTTCAACCTCATAAGCTCGAACCCAAATCGGAGAAATGCGTCTTCATAGGATACCCAAAGGAAACTGCTGGGTACACCTTCTATCACAGATCTGAAGGCAAGATATTTGTTGCTAGAAATGGATCCTTTCTTGAGAAGGAGTTTCTCTCGAAAGAAGTGAGTGGGAGGAAAGTAGAACTTGATGAGGTAACTATACCTGCTCCCATATTGGAAAATAACACATCACAGAAACCGTTTTCTGTGACGTCTAAACCAATTAGTGAGGAAGTTAATGATGATGATCATGGAACTTCAGATCAAGTTACTACAGAACCTCGTAGATCAACCAGAGTAAGATCCGCACCAGAGTGGTACGGTAATCCTGTTCTGGAAGTCATGCTACTAGATCATGATGAACCTACGAACTATAGAGAAGCGATGGTGAGCCCAGATTCCGAAAAATGGCTTGAAGCCATGAAATCTGAGATGGGATCCATGTATGAGAACAAAGTACGGACTTTGGTTGACTTGCCCGATGATCGGCAAGCAATTGAGAATAAATGGATCTTCAAGAAGAAGACTGACGCTGATGGTAATGTTACTATCTACAAAGCTCGACTTGTCGCAAAAGGTTTTCGACAAGTTCAAGGGATTGACTACGATGAGACCTTCTCACCCGTAGCGATGCTTAAGTCTGTCCGAATCATGTTAGCAATTGCATTCCTGAATGGATTTCTGGAAGAAGAGTTGTATATGATGCAACCAGAAGGGTTTATCGATCGAAAGGGAGCTAACAAAGTGTGCAAGCTCCAGCGATCCATTTATGGACTGGTGCAAGCATCTCGGAGCTGGAATAAACGTTTTGATAGTGTGCTCAAAGCATTTGGGTTTGTACAGACTTTTGGAGAAGCCTGTATTTACAAGAAAGTGAGTGGGAGCTCTGTAGCATTTCTGATATTATATGTGGATGACATATTACTAATCGGAAATGATATAGAATTTCTGGATAGCATAAAAGGATACTTGAATAAGAACTTTTCAATGAAAGACCTCGGTGAAGCTGCTTACATATTGGGCATTAAGATCTATAGAGATAGATCAAGACGCTTAATTGGACTTTCACAAAGCACATACCTTGAGAAAGTTTTGAAGAAGTTCAAAATGGATCAAGCAAAGAAAGGATTCTTGCCTGTGTTATAAGGTGTGAAGTTGAGTAAGACTCAATGCCCGACCACTGCAGCAGATAGAGAGAAAATGAAAGATGTTCCCTATGCTTCAGCCATAGGCTCTATCATGTATGCAATGCTGTGTACCAGACCTGATGTCGGTGTCAAAACCGGCGGATCTCGGCTAGGGGGTCCCGAACTGTGCGTCAAGGTCGGATGGTAACAGGAGACGAGGGACACAATGTTTTACCCAGGTTCGGGCCCTCTCGATGGAGGTAAAATCCTACGTCCTGCTTGATTAATATTGATGATATAGGTAGTACAAGAGTAGATCTTCCACAAGACCAATGGAGGCTAAACCCTAGAAGCTAGCCTATGGTATGATTGTGTATGAAGATTGTTCTGTCCTACGGACTACAACCCTCCGGTTTATATAGACATCGGATAGGGTTAGGGTTACACAGAGTCGGTTACATTGGTAGGAGATCTTGAATATCCGCACGCCTAGCTTGCCTTCTACGCCAAGGAAAGAACCTTCCGGACACGGGACGGAGTCTTGTATTTTGTATGTTCATAATCCTGGAGTCCGGCTGAAGGTATAGTCCGGCTAGCCGAACACCCCCTAATCCAGGACTCCCTCAGTAGCCCCTGAACCTGGCTTCAATGACGACGAGTCCGGCGGGCAAATTGTCTTCGGCATTGCAAGGCGGGTTCCTCCTCCAAGTTTCTTCAAGAAGATAATGAACACCAGAAAATAGTGTCCGGCTCTGCAAAACAAATTTCCACGTATTGCCATATAGAGAATAATATAAGCGCAAATCTAATCTGCTGACGTATTCCGCAGTGCGTCATGACACTACGCCCAAGCCCTCTGTATGGGTTATTTTCACTGTTCCACCGCAACACGTTCAATCGAGGCGGTTTCCTTGGCACGTCTTGTCAAAGCAGAGATCGTGTGCCCCCTTTAACGGGATTCTCATTAATACGGACGTGGGTAACCCAACCGTGCCTGTTTAGCACGTCCTGCCTTAATTATTGGCTAGTCCAAGACGGTTTCGGGGAGGACTCTTGGTATTCCACCTCTTTATAAAGAGACCAAGGCCCCGTTCCCCCTCAAAGCGCACTCACCCCTCGCCTCGAGTTCCAACACCCTAGGCTTCCAGATTCTAGGCGCACCGGATCTTTCAACAATGTCCAGCTCCGACCTCCAGGGCCGGTGGATGCCCTCCTCCGTCACAGAGGAGGACATATCAAAGTTGAGGGAGGCTAGGTTCATAACCAGCGAGATTTCGCATAGGTTGCCTGTCCGAGGACAGGTGATCCCGAGCCCTCAGCCTGGTGAGAGCGTAGTATTCGTCTCCCACTTCCTTCGGGGCCTAGGCTTCCCATTGGATCCCTTCGTAAGGGGGCTGATGTTTTACTATGGGCTGGAGTTCCATGACCTAGCTCCGGAGTCCATCCTCCACATTTCCTCCTTCATAGTTGTGTGTGAAGCATTCCTCCATATCACCCCTCACTTCGGATTATGCCTCAAGACCTTCAAGGTGGAGCAGAAGATAATCGAGGGGCGTCACCTAGAGTGTGGAGGTGCTGTTATAAAAAGAATTACCAATGCTCCATGGCCCGAGGGCACCTTTCAAGAGGAGCTCGGTTTATGGCAACAGGAGTGGTTCTATATCACCTCTCCTCGGGGCACCACCTGGGTGACCCCTCCTGCCTTTCGCTCGGGTCCCCCACCACGATTAGCATCGTGGATCAATACAGGGTTAGATCGGGGTTTGCCTGGAGATGTTTCTCTGCTGCAGGGCCGCATAAGGGATCTCTTAAAGGGAGACCTCAACTTGGTCAAGGTGACTCAAGTTATGCTGATTCGCCGGACTCTGCCCGGCCAACGCCGCCCTCTCCGCTTGTGGGAGTTCAACCCAGAGGCGCCACGAGTTCTCCGAAGTTTCATGGGCATGACGCCTATGGAGATGCATAAACGATTCTTCGGACCACAAGAAGCGAGTCCGGACGTGACCGGGGATGCTGGTTTAAGCCGCAACCGCCCGGATACTAAAGTAGGTAACCCTAAGTCCAGATCCTTCATCCGCATAATTAACCTATTTTGTTAATCACTTTATCCCTATTATGCAGGAATGGATAGCGAAAGCGAAGCTGATCCGGTATCCGGCTCCCCTCCCCGAGACTAGACTAGATCCAGTGCTTATCCGGATGTTGGAGGTATCGCCTCCAGAAGGAGGCGAAGGGGCGAACAAGGGAACCATGGCCTCTTCGAAAGAGGCCATTCCGAAGGAGGGAATCGATAACTCCCCTCTTCGGGGGAAGAAGAGGGCCACCTCTGACGACCCGGAGGCCCAAGCTTCCAAGCGGGGGAAAACATCCACGCCAGAGGACCCGAAGCCGAGAAGCCCCTCGGCCGGACTAAATCCCTAAAAGGAACAGCCCTCCATCGAGCCGTAAGTAAAAATAGAGTTGTTCTTTTAAGAGAAATCTTTAATTTATGCTTTAAGAAGCTTTAACCGAAATCTTACCTTGTAGTTCGGATTCCGACCCTTCTCGGCAGAACTCGTCATCAGGGGAGCTTCTTCCGGAGATGATAGAAAGCGGAACGCCTCCCCCTTCCACACCGCCTATTAAGGCGGGTGACGCCGAAGTGTCGTCACAGAGGGTTGCTCCGGATGAGCCAGAGGTGGAAGGTGATTATACGGCCCCCCGAGGTTCTCCGTGTCCGGCCTTCGAAGAAGGCCATGGGACGAGTCCGGCACCATCTGGTGTTCGGTCGGAGGAGCTGAAAGTTCTGCTGGGCCGAGCCTCTGTTTCAGAGGAACATCGTGTGTTGATGCACACGGTGATTTAGAAGATTTCAGCTGCGGAAAGCGGGCTGAACGAGGCCGCCAAGAGTTTACTGGCGGGCCTGGAGGTACGTTTTTAAATAACGAACATCAATGTCAAATTGCGCATAATAACATGCGCCCTGTGTAGATAGTAGCCCCTGAGACTCTGTGTGGCGCAAAGATGTGCGGCGCGCAGAGGATCTTACTCCCAGGTCCTTTAAATGGCATCTTTTTATGTAGATGGCTAATTGTCCGGAATCAAGCCGGACTCGAGAGTTGACCGAAATGAAACGGCAACTTGATGTGGCAGAAGCCGACATCGCGCTTGTTAACAAGCGGCTTGATGATGCTCAAGGTATGTAAGATTAATTGGCGACTGGTAGTAAGAGTAGCTTTATGTCCGTATCTTACCTTATAAATGCTTGATGCAGATGGTGCGGCGGCCGTAGAAGGACTTAGAGCCGAACTTGCCAAGGCCAAGGAGCAAGCCAGAAAAAGCGATGCGGCTGCCAGAGGAGCCCGCGAAGAGCTGAAAGCCGAACAGGCTTCCCATTGCCGAAGTAAAGAAATGATGGCTGATCTTACCGAAAAGTTAAAAAGTGCTACAGACCGTTGCAAGCTTCTGGAAGAGGAGGGTCGAACCAGGCTGACGGACCTAGAGAAGGCCGTTTCTGACGCCAAAGATGCTCGCTCTGGTATGAGAGCGGCAAAGGAGGAGCTACGTCAAGCCGGACTGATTGCGGATGGAAAGCCCTTCCCGCTGCGGAGAAAATTCTGTGATCCGAGGTTTGCCCCGTTGGACGGAGCATGGAGTGTGGAGGACACCTATCGGGATTTGGCGGCAAGCGCCGCTGATGCGACCAGGTACTTTCAAAGGAAGAAAGATCATGAAGTGGAAAAACTCTTCTGGTCGCAGTTCGCCAATCCAGAGCGTCCATTGGCTGTGGACGATCGCCTGGCCCAATGGGCCGAGCTGAATAGGTTGTCCGGACTCGCCATGAGCTATGCCATGGATCGCCTGTGTCCAGGGGGATCGAAGCCAAAGAGCTATTTTAGCTTGGTGCAGCAGTTCCTTGACGTGGTGCCTCGGGTTGAAGCTCTGAAGAGGTCAGCTTGCACGGAGGGGGCTCGGTTGGCTCTTGCCCGTGTTAAAACATACTGGGCGGATATGGAGCCTACCATTGTCGCGTCCCGCGATTCGGAAAGGAGCCCGGTGCCTGCCGAACACTATTTCGAGGAAGTCCTCGCTGGCGCTCGTATAATAGAGACGCAGTGTTCGAAGGGTGCTGCCTTATGATAGCATATGTAGTCATAGACTAGTAGTTATATGAATTGTAATAGCGTATTTTTAGACTTCTTCCTTAAAGTATGAACAACACCTCCTGTGCGGCCGTTTTTTATTTATATTCTGAAAGATTGCAGTCGTTGGCTTCAGCCCCCACGCACATAATGCGGGGGTGCGCGCGGAAAACACATTCACACTTAACCCAACGTCTTGGTCCTACAAAGGAAGTGATTGTGCCACGGGCCAGGCAACCGGACTATAATGCTTTAACACTTTCACTTAGCCATAGGAGCTTGACAGTGGGACTCTTTATGTAGCCCTTAAGTGGCCACTGCGTTTATCCGAATTCGGAACGCGTGTTTGCCTGACAGGGAAGCGGTCCTTCGTCAAAACGGAGGAGTTCGATAAACCCCTAAGAGTCCTCGAGTGGCGACCAGTCTCTCGCTACATCATGACAGTCGGTTTTCGGCTTTCTCTACTGAGGCGCTCGCCCGGCCGAACCGGGGCGCAATCGCAGTAGTTCTCCTGGAGCTACCTTAGCCGACAGAACGGAACTTAAGGTGGCCGAACACAGGAGCCGGGCAACCCAACATGTGACCAAAATCATGACTCGGAGCCGATGCATATAATGCCAAAACTCGCGACGCCGAACACTCCCTAAGGTGTTCGGTCTTTTGCGGGCGTGTGCGGAACAACGCCCCTCCTTTTTTATTGAAAAAAAGAAGAAGAAAGCCCCTCGTGTCCAGGTACGAGCAATAATCCTGACGTGGCTACATGCCAAGACGCCAGTTTCCTCCTTGGTTATAGTGAAATAAACCAGGGGATGTATAGCAGCAAGAGACAGTAAAAAAGGTTTACGCAGGGTCTTAATCTGAAAAGAATCCTTTTTGGCGGGTCCCTACTGCACGTCTGCGCCTGTGTCTCCGCTGTGCCGTGTCCTGGACGGGCGCCGTATGACGTTCATCTGAAAAGAGAGGAACTAATCTAAAAATAGGTCGTGCGGGAACAAAAAATAAATAAAAGCAAAATGTGAAATGAAATCGAGCGTTATTGTCTCTTTATGCAGCCCCTGGTGTGGCATAATAAGCCATAGTGATGACGGGCTGCTGCCGAACTCATGGAGTCCGGGTTCATGGCCTTCGGTGGCTTGAAGCCTTTTTGACTGGCGAGGCCGTTTTATTGTGCGTCCGTTTAAGCGGCCGCACAGTCCTCCTTTTGGAGGAGGTGTAATTTAGTACGCTCCCTTTAAGGAGATGATGCCCTGAGGACCGGGCATCTTTAGCGTGAGGGACGCATAATGTGGTATTGCGTTGAATCGAGCGAAAGCTCCGCGTCCCAGCAGTGCTTGATAGCGACTTGAGAACGGGACTATGTGGAAGATGAGCTTTTCGCGACGAAAGTTATTGGCCGAGCCGAATACTACCGCCAGCCGGATAAAACCCATACAGTGGGTGTCCGGGCCGGGTGCTACTCCTTGAAAGGAGGTATTACTGTGACGAATTCGTGTTGGGTTGATGCCCATGCTGCGAATTGTATCCTGATATATCAGGTTTAGTTCACTGCCCCCGTCCATAAGGACGTTATTAAACTGGAATCCGTCTATTATTGGTTTAAGTACCAAGGCCGTCCGGCCTGCATGTTTGATATTACGAGAATAATCAAACTGATCGAAAGTGATTGGTTTTAGAGACCAGTGGCGGGACTTCCTAGTTATAGGCTGGAATGCGCGGACCTTTATGGGTTCCGCATGGCTTGTTGTGTGAAGTGAATTCACTGTTTTAACTTCTTGTGGAAGTTCTTCTGCTTCCTGGTTTGCTGCTTTTGAGGTTCATCCTCTTCTTCACTTGGTGCGTCAAGCCCCTTGTGTTCGGCGTTAAGCCGTCCGGATTGTTTAAAAACCCAACAATCTTTGTGGGTATGATTAGCAGGTTTCCCAGGAGTACTGTGTATCTGACATATCCTGTCCATAATTCTCTTTAGACTGGACGGATCTTCCCTGCTATCTTCAGGGGGTGTCTTTGTTTGATTTTGCCGTGAGCCTTGGAATCCGGCATTGAGTGTCGTGCTCTTCGGGCTTTTCCTTTTGATTCGGCGATGATCTTTATTTCGCCGTGGTTTCCCATTTCCATCTCTGATTTCAGATGTACTCGGGTCGCTGGGGCTGCATCGCGCCAACCAGCTATCCTCTCCCGCACAAAAGCGGGTCATGGGGTTGTGAGTGCGGTCATTGTTCTAGGCTTCTCCTGGCCGAGGTGCCTGGCTAGCCATTCGTCTCGGACATTGTGCCTGAAAGCCGCTAGGGCTTCGGCGTCCGGACAGTCGACTATTTGATTCTTTTTAGTAAGGAATCTGTTCCAGAACTGCCGAGCTGATTTGCCGGATTGCTGAGTTATGTAACTGAGGTCGTCGGCATCCGGGGGACGGACGTATGTCCCTTGAAAGTTTGCTCGGAAAGCGTCCTCGAGCTCCTCCCAACTTCCGATTGAGTTTTAGGGAAGGCTTTTAAGCCAGTGCCGAGCTGGCCCTTTAAGCTTTAGGGCTAAATATTTAATGGCGTGGAGATCATCTCCTCTGGCCATATGTATGTGGAGGATATAGTCCTCAATCCAGACTCCAGGGTCTGTCGTTCCATCGTATGCCTCTATGTTAACGGGTTTAAATCCCTCCGGGAATTCGTATTCCAGGACTTCATCTGTGAAGCATAGAGGGTGTGCGGCGCCCCTATATCTGGGTGTGCCGGATTCTGACGGCGGTTTTTGTGCATTGCTTGCGAGAGCTTGCTTTTTTGGCCCGTAGATGGACCTGGCTGGGCCATGATGCGAGCCCTTTACTGGGTCGCATGCCGCATCTAGTGTGGCGCCGTTTGCCGTTTTGTAGTGGCCAATAGGTCGTCTATCCGACCGAGTAGCCTTTTTGTTTTTCGATTTCAGGGGCTCTATGGCCTCCTGGTCGAACTCGGGCAGTAGCTTTCTCTTTGGGTAGCTTTTTGTTCGGCGGCTGCCGCCGTGTTTGTCTGCGGTCTTGATTACTTTGCTCCATCTTGTTTTGAGTGCATTTTCCGCCGTCTTTAGCTTTTGCTTCTGCTTTTTGAGGCTACGTGCTGTAGTCACGAGCCTTTCTTGGAGATTTTTCTGCTCCAAAATTTTGTCCGGCGTGGTATCGTCCGGAGTTCTGTCATGGCCGGGGGAAGACTGTTCGTCCTCTCCTCCCGTATTACCCTGTTTGGACTGCTGTTCGGAGACACGCTCGCCCTCTACTGGGCCGTCCTGCTCTATGGATGGATTCTGATCGAGGTGGGGTTTAGCTCGGCGTTTGCGTCGCCGTTTCGAGTGCTTCTCGGAGGTTTTATCCTTCCTTTCGCCCCCGTTTTCCTCATTATTTATATTTTTCGGTGTATCCACCATGAATACGTTATTGAGTGTGGTGGATGTCCAGCGCCCTGCGGGTGCTGGTTCCTGTTCGTCTCCGTCTTCGTCGTCTATGTCGTCGAATTCTTCGGAGTCGAAGTCCAGCATGTCGGTTAAATCTTCGACAGTGGCTATCAAGTGGGTGGTGGGTGGGTTTTGAATTTCTTCGTCATCCGAATCCCAACCTCGCAGGCCATAGTTCGGCCTGGGCTCTCCTGACAAAGAGAGAGACTTGAGAGAGTTCAGTATGTCGCCGAAAGGCGAGCACTGAAAGATATCCGCGGCGGTGAACTCCATTACGGGCGCCCAATCGGATTCAATCGATGGGGGCATGAAAGGCCCGGAGTCCGGAGAAGAGTCCGGCTCCTTGGAGTCATGGGCCACACGGAGTGCGGGGCTGTCGTTCGGCTCGATCGCCTTTGAGATCGCAGCCCCTGAGGTGACGTCCAACCGCTCATCCTCAATGAACGCAACGGGCTCCGAATCGAGGGTCGGGGCCGGGGCGTGTGCGGCCTCCAGGGCACTATCCGGGGGCAGAGCTATATCATGTCCCTCGAGATGGTGCGGCACGCTTGGCTGTGGCTCGAATCCGTCGAAGATCAAGTCTCCTCGGATATCTGCCGTGTAGTTTAAGCTTCCAAACCTGACGCGATGGCCAGGGGCGTAGCTTTCGATCTGCTCCAGATGGCCGAGGGAATTGGCCCGCAGAGCGAAGCCGCCGAAGACGAAGATCTGTCCGGGGAAAAAGTCTCACCCTGGACCTCGTCGTTGTTGTTGATCAAAGGAGCCATCGGACCCAAAGGCGACGACATAGAGGAACTCTCAATGAAAGCACCAATGTCGGTGTCAAAACCGGCGGATCTCGGGTAGGGGGTCCCGAACTGTGCGTCAAGGTCGGATGGTAACAGGAGACGAGGGACACAATGTTTTACCCAGGTTCGGGCCCTCTCGATGGAGGTAAAACCCTACGTCCTGCTTGATTAATATTGATGATATAGGTAGTACAAGAGTAGATCTAGCACGAGATCAATGGAGGCTAAACCCTAGAAGCTAGCCTATGGTATGATTGTGTAAGAAGATTGTTCTGTCCTACGGACTACAACCCTCCGGTTTATATAGACACCGGATAGGGTTAGGGTTACACAGAGTCGGTTACATTGGTAGGAGGTCTTGAATATCCGCACGCCTAGCTTGCCTTCTACGCCAAGGAAAGAACCTTCCGGACACGGGACGGAGTCTTGTATTTTGTATCTTCATAATCCTGGAGTCCGGCTGAAGGTATAGTCCGGCTAGCCGAACACCCCCTAATCCAGGACTCCCTCACCTGATGTGTGCCTTGCTATAAGTTTAGCAGGGAGGTACCAAAGTAATCCAGGAGTGGATCACTGGACAGCGGTCAAGAACATCCTGAAGTACCTGAAAAGGACTAAGGATATGTTTCTCGTATATGGAGGTGACAAAGAGCTCATCGTAAACGGTTACGTTGATGCATGCTTTGACACTGATCCAGACGATTCTAAATCGCAAACCAGATACGTGTTTACATTAAACAGTGGAGCTGTCAGTTGGTGCAGTTCTAAACAAAGCGTTGTGGCGGGATCTACATGTGAAGCGGAGTACATAGCTGCTTCAGAAGTAGCAAACGAAGGAGTCTGGATGAAGGAGTTCATATCCGATCTAGGTGTCATACCTAGTGCATCGGGTCCAATGAAAATCTTTTGTGACAATACTGGTGCAATTGTCTTGGCAAAGGAATCCAGATTTCACAAGAGAACCAACTACATCAAGAGACGCTTCAATTCCATCCGGGATCTAGTCCAGGTGGGAGACATAGAGATTTGCAAGATACATACGAATCTGAATGTCGCAGACCCGTTGACTAAGCCTCTTCCACGAGCAAAACATGATCAGCACCAAGACTCCATGGGTGTTAGAATCATTACTGTGTAATCTGGATTATTGACTCTAGTGCAAGTGGGAGACTGAAGGAAATATGCCCTAGAGGCAATAATAAAGATATTATTTATTTCCTTATTTCATGATAAATGTTTATTATTCATGCTAGAATTGTATTAAGCGGAAACATAATACATGTGTGAATACATAGACAAACAGAGTGTCACTAGTATGCCTCTACTTGACTAGCTCGTTAATCAAAGATGGTTATGTTTCCTAACCATAGACAAAGAGTTGTTATTTGATTAACAAGGTCACATCATTAGTTGAATGATCTGATTGACATGACCCATTCCATTAGCTTAGCACCCGATCGTTTAGTATGTTGCTATTGCTTTCTTCATGACTTATACATGTTCCTTTGACTATGAGATTATGCAACTCCCGTTTACCAAAGGAACACTTTGGGTACTACCAAACATCACAACGTAACTGGGTGATTATAAAGGGGTACTACAGGTGTCTCCAAAGGTAGATGTTGAGTTGGCGTATTTCGAGATTAGGATTTGTCACTCCGATTGTCGGAGAGGTATCTCTGGGCCCTCTCGGTAATGCACATCACATAAGCCTTGCAAGCATTGCAACTAATATGTTAGTTGTGAGATGATGTATTACGGAACGAGTAAAGAGACTTGCCGGTAACGAGATTGAACTAGGTATTGGATACCGACGATCGAATCTCGGGCAAGTAACATAGCGATGACAAAGGGAACAACGTATGTTGTTATGCGGTCTGGTAAAGAGACTTGCCGGTAAAGAGACTTGCCGGTAACGAGATTGCACATGCCTCTCGATGTGGCAACAAGCCAAACCAGCGAACCGGTAATAAAGTCCTAGTCGTGTCTGCCCACACAAATTACATGCCAACTAAACAAGAATGCAGAAAAAATAAAACTAAACAAGAATGCAGAAACGCTGCGGTTCAACAAATCCATTTTGCCATCAAATAGTGGATTGAGAGAGTATGAGAACAAGCGTGGTGTCATAATCTGCGATAAGTCAGCTGCATATATTAGGTCTACTTTTTACTAGGACAGACGACAATGGTTCGCGGAACTAAAGGCACAGTCAGACACTAGCTAACAAAGACAAGCAGTCTAGCACCACAGACGGCAGCAAGCCAAGCTTATCTCTCGACGGTGAGGGAAGGGAAACGTCGCCGTTGCCAGCAATGTTAGTTCTCTGTGGCGGCGGCGGGCAACTCGACATTCTGCTCCTTGACGGGGGTCGACTTGTAGTAGCACACGTAAAGGATCAGCTGGAAGATGCACAAAACTGTACCGATGGCATTAGGGATCTGCACGGAATTAAAAATAGGGTATCACAGTTAAATCGATGCAGAGGTGTTCTCGGTTGGCAGGGTTTGGGACTTTTCAAGATGCGGGCGTACTGACCGTCACATAGGGGTCGTTCCCTATCAGCCCATAGGCTAGCCAGCAGCAGCCGTTGATAGTGTTCACCAGAGACACGGTGAATGGCATATACTCCACGCTCTTTGTCTTGATAACTTTCCCCTGCAAGCAGGCAGTACAATATTATTGCTTTCGTCTTTTTTTCCTTTTTTTTTGAATTGTTTTAGTATATCCATTTGCAGGTAAAAGTTTTTGTAGGTAATTTACAAAGGCTATATTATTATACATAACTACTCCCTCCGTCCCATAATATAAGAGCGTTTTTGACACTACACTCATATTATGGGACGGAGAGAGTAGATGATACCCTAAGCGTTGATAGTTTTGAAATATTGTGTAGAATAATCATTGGTATTACCCTTAAAGAAGAAAGGAAATGAAATAAAAATAAAAAAACCAATATAATAAAGTATTCCAAGGAAGAATATATTAGCAACATTGTTATTACCCTTCAAAAAAACTTGCACACAACTTTGCACACTTGTAGTATGCAAAGAATAAACATATAGTAGTGTAATTTTCGCACTCTAATGTAGTTTACACACATATTGTGTAGTACTTGCATTTATACTTACACACTTTAAAAAATGATGTTTTCTAAGGAAACAATGAATTAGTGACATTAGTATTAACCTCTAAGAATAAATAAAATGAAAACAAAGACCAACTTTGCATACAATTTACATGTAATTGCGCTATTTATAAGATGGAAAAAATAAACATACAATAGTGATTTTTTGCAAAAAAAAAATAACTTTTCTTAGAAAAGAATTAGTGGCATTGATATTACCCTTAAAGGAAGAAGGAAAATTAAATAAATACTAAAAATTCAAAATAATGAAATTTTCTTAGGATCACTAAATTAATGGCATCGGTATTACCCCATAAGAAGAAAGGAAATGAAAATGACTTTAAAACCTTGCACACAAGTTTACACTGAAAATTGCACTCTTATATATGCAAAGAATAAATATGTAATAGTGAAATTTCCGTACCCTACAACAATTTAAACACACATTGTATAGTACTTACGCGTATCCATTTACACTCATCCAACATCAAAAAATTACCGATACAAAAATAAGGAAAATGGTAAAAAATATGCAAAAACATGTAAAGCAGAAGGAAATTAAAACAGGAAATGGGTAATGGGCTTCAAGCCCAATAAGAAAATGGAGTGACCCCGAACATGTCAAAAATTTAACCCAAGAAGCCATGAAACAACACGAGAGAGAGAGAGAGAGAGAGAGAGAGAGCATCAATTCTGCAAAATAAAAGAATCAAAGGTCGGAAATCGCCTTACCCACATTTAAAAAAACAGGCAAGTTACATATAGCTAAAATAGAAAGTTTTTTGGTTGGATGGCTATACTTAAGCAGAACAGAGCTAGGGGGTTGCATTACCTATTGATATAGAAATAAACAGTAGGTTTTATTTTTTACCAAACATATACAGTGGCAACATGCATCTTTTAAAATAACCTGGGTGTTGCATCTTTTAATAAACTGTAGGTTCATGCAGATTAACTAAGCTGGTCTTCCTAAATAGGGCATCAATATCACGCTATACGTCCACAACGGCCACATGTGCGGCATTAACACGCAACGGATAGAGTTTGAAGCCAAGGCTAGCGAATCCAAAGCGTGGATCCATGCATGTGGGTAGGTGTGCGCGTGTACGTACCATGACTGTGAGCGGGGCGGCATACATAATCGTGCCGAAGACGATGCAGATGATGCCGACGATCCTGGAGCGGTCCTCGTAGGTGTGGGCGCTGAGGAGCACTCCGACCACCACGGACGCCACGAACGCCACCTCAAAGCCAACAACGAGAAGTATCTTTAGCTGCACGCACGCACGGGCATGGGTTAGGGACGTAGGGACCAGAAACTAGCGGCCAAAAAATACGGGGAAATTAATTGTTCTTCCGGGCCGGGAATAGGGGGATCAGGGATGTATGTACCCGCTTCTTTGGGGGCGAGTAGAGGAAGAAGATGGAGAGGTAGATTGTCTCGATGATGATGCCGATGCTGTTGATGGTGATGACGAGGAGGCTGTTCGGGTGGACGATTGGGAGGCCGTAGAAGAACCAGAGCAGGCAGTTCATGAGCGTCGCCAGGTAGGGGTCCGGCGTGAACTGCTCCACGTCCTTGTTCTTGCAAATCCGGTCAAATGTCTGCCTGCATGCGGCATGCAGAAAGAAAACAAGCTCAGATTCATGTCCTGGTTACCAACAGCCACCTTCCATATACAGATCACCAGGCAAGAGGAGGAGAGGAGGGCGGCTTAATTACGCAGGGGAGAGGAAGAGGCAAAAGGAGATGCAATTGCCCATGATGCCGACGACGTTGCGAGCTGCGTCGGCCGAAACCATGGTGCTCAGGTCGCCGGGAATTCAACCACCTGAGAAAGGTTGGCTGTCGTTTGTTTGGGGGCGTCGCCGAGTTTATATAAATAGGGGGGTTTGCCTTCCCAAAATTACCGATATGGATATGCATGGTTAAACGGTTAGATTTGAGAGTAAGCTGGTCTTCTTCATATCCAGTCCTTATATTGGACTCACGTGTCAATTTCTTCCATGCCAACGCGCGTGCTTGTTCCAGCCAAAAAAGGGTCACGCACCCCCTCTCCCACCTAATAATACACCTAATCGGATATACCTCAAACAACCCTGCGGGCCAAGCACATGAGAAAAATAGCTCCAAACACATCCATAATGCATGGTTGGGCACCAGATCTCTTAATTAATCATATGTTGATACATATGAAAAACAAACAAAATCTAACGCTATTACGAACAGGTACAGAGGGACCAACCAGGAAGAACTAGAAGTAGAGCAAATTTGGGACCTGACCAGGTAGAAGCAGATGCATATTCTCCAAATCACAAGCGACCAACTAACCTCTCTTCTACCCTCGTATCTTCTTCAAGGAAGCATGAGGAATTGAGGATGTGCGTGCGCGCTTTCAAAGGGAACAATGTGCATGCAGGTTATCAGTGTATGCATCTGTACCGTGTTTCTCAAAGAAATCCGGATAAGGTTTAACTTAGACTGTAATTTTTTATTTCCGAGAGATTATATTGTTTTATACGGAACTAATAGAAATGCTACATGGTAGACTACGAAGCTGTGTATCGTGATTTTGTCAATCTTAACATGTTATACCGGCTTAACTGTTTGGAGGTGCTCATAGGGGTAGAATGTGCGTGTGTGCTTTCATAGGGGTGAGTGTATGTGAGCATATGCGGTTGTACTGTGCTTTTAAAAAAAATGCTACATTGTATGTGCTAGTATGTATATTTTATGATAATGATACAGGATTAGTGCAAAAGCCTCTATCTCATGAAATCTTGTGATGGATAGAAAAGGGGAAAATGTTAGGCTGATCCCTCATGCGCTTTTCCTATCCATGTGTTTGTAACACTATAAAATGCATTGCCTACAAACTGAGTGTTCAATCAAAATCCGTTTTCACCGTTGTACTCCTCACGGCGAGATCTTCCAAACTATGATCCCTCACCGTCATAATCCGGCGAATATTTCTGAACAGAAACTTCATGTCATGACAAGCAGTTTTATGATCAAAATATGTTTTTCTAGCTCGATCAGATTGATCTTCTAGTCAATCATTTGTTATACATTGTTCGTTGATAAAAATCATGTTTCTGAGAATTAGTTTCCTATTTATCTATAAAGTTGTGCATGTCTAGTTTCTAGGGCATGCACTAGTTTATTTAAAGCAATGTAATAAAGTTAAAATACAAATTTGCATTGCAAGTTAATGGCTGTCCTGCTAATTTGCCTTTCCAATATAACAGGCAAACTCTTAAAATTTTATTAAACAGATTGAAAAACATTGAAATTTGCTTTTAGTGCATACAATTCATAAAATATATGGATTACCTGCCGGTTTGTGTTGAAACTTTATACTAAACACTTTATTTTTGTTACAGTAGGTTGATTTTTAAATATATCCAACATGTCCATGGGAAATCAAGTTTTAAAGGTCTCGTGACAAGGAACATTAAAAAATACAAGAAAAACATGGTGGCATGAAACAACTTTTCAGAAATATTTTTGAAAACATGCTTTTGTTGGGTCTAGCTTTTGACAAACTCGCCATGGGGGAAAGCAATGATCAAAGCAAAGTTTTAAAATTTTGGAAAAACAACTTAGTATGGTGAAGCGCAAGTTTACAGTACCTACTTTTCTCTCGCAAACCTATAAATTGGCCATTTTTACGAATCATATGTATGCAAACCAGACTTTTTTCAAGTATATAATCACTCAAACATTGTTAAAGATATTTTATAAAACTTTTAGAGGCTGCATTGATACTTCCATAAACTAGTACATGTGATAAAGTCTATGGATACAGTATAATGATAGGGAAGAAGCTATATACATGAAAATTGATTTTTACCCACCCCACACATACACACATACAAAAGTGACATATGGTAGGCCTATCGGTTTCCAGTGAAAAAGCATGCTTGCAATAAAAACTTGATTTTTACTTGCTTTTCATGATATAAAATTGCATTTCAAAAATAGTTGTTGAAATATGACCATGTGTGGTTTAGTTTCAAAGATCTTGTTATGAGGAAGTCAACGGTGAAAACAAAAATTGAATTGGACACTCTATTTGAACGCCATTTGTTTTTCAAATTCCGTAATATGTGTGCATGTTACTAAAATCATCTGTCTTGTTTGTATGTGGTTACTACATGATACTTATCCCCTAAGGGGAGATCCATGGCTTGTCTTTGTGTGCGCCCGGACATCCAAAAGCACACTTGCAGTTTTTAGCATTTGGTAAAATGTTATCTAATAATAAGGAATTTCTATATATGGAAGCCATGCATGCATATTAGGTGCCTAGAGAAAAATAAAATAAATCCCTTATCAGTTTCCTTTATAAATATTAAAAATATAGGGTAAAAATATTATTTACATGTTTCCTTTTTTGACATGTAGTCGCTATAATTAGAATATATATGTGTGGTCAAATGTACCCTTGAGATGAATAGATGGCTCAATCATGTTCTCACTTCTCGATGACCTAATCATTCTATTGGACTTGCATTTTAAAGTAAAAATATATCTGTAATTGCTTGCTGCCAACTTCTATTTGTATACAACATGCTGCCAGAGCTTTAGTGGGATAGAACATGGCACAAATGACGAGGATACCAAAGTCGACTGATGACACATTATACTTTGGAAATTGCTGCTGCGCAGGAAGAGGAGATCTATGTGTGGGAGGGGGCATCACTGATGCGCACGAACAGGAGATCCACGTGTGAGGGAGTGGTCGCCATGGCTATCAAATGCTCAGGGAGGCCTTGTGCTTGCACTACTAGGAAAAACCTTGTAGGTGGAGGCTTATCAGTAGTGCGGCTCTTTAGTGATGACCTGCTTCATGTCCCAGGCAGCAAGTTATGTGCCGTGTCCGTGCACCGAAATCAACATTTACAGGAAATCCAAAATAGGTAAACATCATTCAAGTCTTTCTTTTTACATAAAAAATGAATAAAATATTAGTTAGCCAAAAGACAACATAACAAAACCTACGCAAAATAGTCCCCCATGTCACCGCCCTTGGCGGCTCAGGGAAGCAACCCTAAGCCGCTGCAACCACCTCCCTCATCCTTTTGTCGTCTTGCCGCCGCCAGAGAGTGCCCACCGACGAAGCTCGGGCCAGCTCCAAAGGAAGGCAGATGCAGGACACCTGTTCCTCGCCTGCGAGGTGCTTCCCTCCACTCCACCCCATCGTGTTCCACTGTTGTTGCTGCCCTCCAGTTCTCCATCACTCCCTCATGACGTGGTGCGACTCAGCCACTATTGTGTGTCATGCTAGTTGGGGACCTCGTGCTGCTACGCAGTGGCACCGCCGCCAGAGCCACGCTGGCCTGGGTCATGCTAGGGTGTAGAAGGCTCTATCGCGGTGAATTCCCATGAGGGTTGGGGCTGGTTGCATCCTATTAGATTGGCAAATGTCTCATATTTTAGATTTGGGAGGACTTCCACTTTAGATCTGATCATGGCAACACCGCCCATCCACTCAAGTTGCGTATTGAGGTGGGTACCAAAGTCTTTATGAGGGTTCTCCTCTCCAGATCTAGTGGCCGCTGTCAGCAGATCACAATGGTGAGGTTGCGGGATGCAGCCGGAAGGCTCCACTGTGGTTCTGGTGGTTCTCGCTTCGGTCAGTTTTCCTTCGACGGTGTGATGCAATCTATGGATAGTGGCGCGATGCAGAGGGTATGGTTGTCTAGCGATGGGGGTGCATGCAGCTGCTAGGACCACCAAAAATGGTGGCAACACCATGTCATTGACTTGGATTGGGTGGTGCTTCTTGAGTACCTGGTCTCGAGCTCTGTGGTGAAAACCGTAGGTCTTGCCCGAGTTGGTTATACCTAGAAATTGCAATGTTTTTCAATGTTACCTTGTTGGGGCATGGTTCGGATATGCTTGGACCTGTTCTTCGGGGTGAAAACCTAGAATCTGGCCTTTGTTGATTGAATCTGTTGACGACGGTGCTTGAGAGTCATTCCCTTACTGAAGGTGTCATTGTTGAAGAACCTCATTTGTCCTTGTGGTGTCAAGAGATAGTTGGTGCGGATATGTTGTTGTTGTAGTTTGTCAATTGCTATTTCGATAGATTCTGTTTTTTCCTCGCTAAGGCATAGTTTTTGCTATTTGCTAGTGTGTTTATTTTTGTGTGTGCGCATTTGTTTTGATTGTGTGCATCTTAGATATGTAGAGGTCGGGTGTGTGTTCACTGTGTTTGTATCCACTTGATGCTTCATTTTGAGTCAATAATATCCACCCTTTGTCAAAGAAAAAAACTCAAACCTTGTACCTAACATGGATGTAGGTCTGACATATTAGGAAAATTAGGACTTGATGCAATCTGACGAACGTGGATGTTCTTTTGAACATGATTGTGCCTACATGCGATAGCTATTAGCTACAGGCACACGAATCCGAGATTCATGCAAGTTCTAGACTTCTTTGCTTCTAGATAAAACCCTTTGCTAGCCTCTTCGGTACTGAGAATTTTCCACTCTCACATCGAGACATGGTGCATACTTTGTTGGTTCATCCAACTTCCTAGAAGGACTTCCTCTTGTCCTCCTACACATATGTCTTAATGTACTCAAAACAGTAATCATACCTACCTACTTATGACATTTTCATAGACATTCCAAGTGAAAAATGCTAGAAGAAAATATTTGAGCCACTCATTAGCTTAACAGAGTCGCTATAGTGCGATCGCTGAATGATGTTGGCTCATTCTGTCGCTCGCATGTGTGAAAGGACTATTTGACATAGTAAGCGTCAAATAGGACCTCCAGTCGCAGATGTCCCCCTAAAACATGATCTTGTGCGACCGGCTAGGCCCGAATTGCAAGGTAAAACTTAGGCGAGGATGCTCACAAGCCAAGCTCAAAGCCTATTCTATAGCTGTAATAGAAGAGCAAGCCCCATGTCGGTGCATGTGTGGCATAGTGAACAGGCTCTAGCACTTTGTGGACTGACCCAAACCCTTTTTATATTTACCTTTATGTCTTTGAAATCACTAGTTAAGGGGTGTATTTTGCAAATGTTACTTCCAAACTCCAATGACGACAGCACGTGAGGCGGTGATGTGTGTCACTTGTTTTCGTGAGTTTTCCCTACCATGAGATGATGGGAGGGTGGTGTGCGCCCTTTCTGAGTGTCAACATTAAGAACCATTTTCCTTTTGCGTTCAAAATTAATTAGATAGCATGATAATAGATTTTGATGAACCTTTTTTCGGGCGTAAATTATGCACCTATCGTGAACTAAATTGTGCTCCCCGCGATAACTTAGTTGTGATTCACGCCATAACAAAAGTTATAGTCCCCAGAGGGTAGTGTACTCCCATGTAGTGCAAGTTATGCTTCTTGCATAGTACAACTTGTGCTTCCCACATAGTACAACTTGTGCTTCCGATTTGGCACAACTTGTACTCCCGACACAACATGTACTTTTTGTGCGGTGTTACATGTACTCCCCGCGCGATGCAACTAGTATTCCATGTGCAAATTATGCTTCATACGCAACGCAATTCACACTACCTAACGAGTGCAACATGTGCTCCATCACGCAACATATTGTACTTAAAATGAAACAAACAAGCAAAACCTAAAAATATTTAGAATAGAAAATGGAGAAACTTAAAAGAAAAAAAGGGTTGTTCTGTGGGGTGCAAGCGGCACTGGAGCGCTCCCCTGGCATCTATTGCCACTTTTCTTGGGACAACCCCACCTAGTTGCTTCCTTACACATCTTTGTGACGTGATCTTCTTTTGTTGGTAATGTTGTTGAATGTGTTTGTTTTGGCGAGAGCTCATGTTCCGCGTGTAACCAAACGTGCACCTCAGAGTGGATCTTCCCACTTAGCAGCTTTCTCTGATTTTGATAGAAAAGAGCCTACTACTAGAGAATATGCTAGGCTGGCCGGTTTCAAGCCGGACTTTTTTCCAAAACTAGAATTTTGGTATTTATCAAAATTTCTCGATTCATAAATTCCTAGATATCCATGAATTTGAGAGTTCTATAATTTTCTAAAACAATAAAAATTGAAAATAATTCACAAGTTTTAGAAAATATTCATCATTTTTTGAAACAATGTTCACAAATTTGAAAAAATATTCACAAGACACTCTTCATGTACCTTGACAAATGCTTGCATATTTAAAACTAGTATCACATGTTTACAAAAATATTTGAGGATTTAAAATTATTCATAACTCATAAAATATTTACGAATTGAAAAAAGTTCTGTAATGTCATAACATATTTAGGAACTTGAAAAATATTTATAATTTAAATAATTTTTTGAATTGAAAAAATCACTATTTTTAAAAACATGTAAAAGAGAGAAAACTAATAACCAGAAAGAGAAAAGAGGAAAACATGAAAAAGGGGAAATAGGAAAACTGAAATAAAAACATTCAAGCTAAAATCGCAGATGAAATAGGAGGGAAACCGTGGCGAAGCTCAAGTTATGAAGGTCCATGTAGGGTGATGTGCATTTGGTTGACACTGTCAAGGTCTAGGATAGACTGATCCTGTGGTGTGTGGTTATGTCTGTGGCCACTCTGTTTGGTTGAGGATCGTAAACCTGGCCTCGAGAAAGCTCAATTATGAAAGCCATTGGTTTGAGACTTGTAACGTAGAAGAAACATCTGATAATAGGAGGATTAGTTATAAGGCGAATGTGCTTGGGCAGCCAAGCGATCGATTTCCAGTTGAGCCATGCTAAACAACATGATTGCATGATGGCCACGCGAAGCAAGTCGATGTGGTCATGAGGCCAGTATAGCATTTGGTATCTCTAGATCACACAAGGATTAGTCGTAACACAGCTCTCGGGCGCGGCTATACCTCGCCTGTTGCGAGAAGTACCGCTACGACGCCTCAAGGACCGCCCCTAGTGGACCGGCCAGTAGCGGTATTGTTCATTTCTTCATGCAGTTTGTTTTCTTTTTTCTTTTCCATTATTACTTTGAAACGGAGGGAGTATTTTCAAAATATTTTGAATACATATCTGCAGAAACAATTACTACTTCAGTTTTGAGTAAAAGTTTGTGAAGTGCTAAAACATGCTTGTGCAACTTTAATAAAATGTTTATAGCATATGACAAAAAATGTTCACACAATACAAATAAATGTTTGTCCAAATTAAAAAAATCATAAAATGTAAAAGATGTTCTAGTAATGAAAAAAAATTCTTATGATTCAAAAAAATGTACGTGAAATTTTCAAACAAATATCCATGTGCTTCAAAAAAATATGTTGTTGACATTTAAAAAATTGGTAACACAATATAAAAAGTGTTCACATAGAATAATTTATTTTGGTACCATTCAAAAAAATGTTCATGAAATTTTAGTTAAAAATTTAAATCTTTGAAAGAAATATCGGTGACATTTTTTAGAAACAATATACAATATAAACATGTTTGTGCAGTTTTAAATATATATTACGATTAAAAATGGTCAGTGTGTATCAGAAAAATCTTCAAACATGTATTTAAGAAAAATGTACAATGTCTATCAAAAAATGTTCCATGTGTACACTGAAAATATACATTGTGTATTGAAAAAATGTAGACATGTGCTAAAAAAAGGAAAAGAACAAACAGAAAACAGAAGAAAATAATGAAAAAAAGAATGAATGAAAGAAAGAAAGAAATAGATAAATAAAAGAAAACCAGTGAGAAAATGGCCAAAACCCCCAAAAAAACAAAGATACCCGATGAAGAAAATATAGAAAAAATGAAGAACACTAGTGAAGAAATAAAGAAAAGCAAAGAAAAACAAAAAAAAAACAAACGAACTCAAAGAAAAACCGGGTTGTTATGTGGGTTGCAACCCGTTGCGACACTGGAGCGCTCCCCCATGCATCTTTTGCCACTTTTCTTGGGGAACAACCTCACCTAGTTTCTCCCTTACATCTTTGTGACGTGATCTTCTTCTGCTGATAATGCTGGCGAGAGCTCCTGTTCCGTTTGTAACCAAACGAGCACCTCATAGTGGATTAGCCCACTTACTGGTTTTCTCTGGTTTTGATTGAAAAGAGCCTACTGCTAGAGAATATGCTAGGCTGGCCTGTCTGGAGCTGGACAAGAACTAGAATTTGGGTATTTCTCAAGATTTTAAGATCCATAAATTACAAAAATATTCATGAATTTGAAAGAGTTGCATAATTTTTATAAATGTTCAAAATTCTGAAAATAATTCACAAGTCTAAAGAAATATTCATTATTCTTGGAAAAATGTTCAACAATTCAAAAACTATTCACAAGATTTAAACACTCATCCTCTACCTGAACAAAGGCTCACATTTTAAAAAAATGACAGGTTTTCAAAAATATTCGAGGATTTAAAATTGTTCATCAATTCGTAAAATATTATGAATTGAGAAAATGTTCTCAAATTTCATAACACATTAGGAACTTGAAAAATATTTCTTAATTTAGAAATGTTTTTGGATTAGAAAATTCTACAAGTATTTGAAAAAGTAAAAAAGAAAATTAAAAACCAGAAAAGAGAAAAACATGAAAAAGGAAAGATTGAAGAAAAACATCCCAGCTAAAACCACACATGAAATAGGAGGAAAACCGCTGCGAAGCGCAAGTTATGCAGGTCCATGTAGGGTGATGCGTGTTTGGTTGAAACTTTAAGATTTGCGCGGAGTAGGATTTCCGGTTCCGGGCTAGACTGATCTGGTGGTGTGAGGTTAATGTCTATAGCCACTTTGTTTGCTTGAGGACCGCAGAACTGGCCTCGAGAAAGCTCAATTATGAAAGCCATTGGTTATTCCTGCAAGAAAAAGCCATTGGTTTGAGACTTGTCCCACAAAAGAAACGTCTGACTATAGCAGGATTAGTTATAAAGCAGATGCGCTCGGGTGGCTAGGCGATCGATTTTCACCTGGGTCACGCTAAACAACATGCTTGCGTGATGGCCACGTGAAGCAAGTCGATGTGGTCATGAGGCCAGGCTAGCATGTTGTGTCTCTAGATTACACCAGGATTAGCCCAAACACAGCTCTCGCCCACGGCTATTCCTCGCTTGACTTGCTTGCTACGGGAGGTACTGCCACAGTGCCTCGAGGAACGCGATGTACCACAGGGCAGAGGGACGGCCTCACATACACGCACTGTTGGATGGAGGTGAAGGGGCAGTATATGTGAGACGACATGGTCCGTTGATGAAAAACTTTTTGGACGTCTAGTTAATCTTGTCGAATTTGAGACATTGTTGTACTAGACGTAATTTATATGCTATGTATGGATGATTTGTGCTATCGTTTATCCGTACTTGGATGAATATCGGTCGGTTTGCATGAATTTCGTTTGTTAGTTCAAACGCGGGTTGAAATGTATGCGGACAACGTTGGATGGTGGCATCCGGCATCAATGTCCGTGGAAGATGCCAGAGAAAATTTGCGGGTCAGCGTTGGAGATGCCCTTAGTCGGAGGAGAAAGAGAAGCGGCATGTTGATTACTAGCCGGCTGCAGCATGAGCCCAAAAGACTTTGTGAGGTTGCAATGTGGGCCATCTATTAAGAAAGTGGTACACATTTAAAATTACTATTGTATATACCCGGCTATTAGGTCGGTTATAGATGACATAGCAACTTCATATAACCGATTATTGGCTGTATTATTAACTATATGCTCTTATTACTTTCGTCGCCCGGTGGAACATGACTGGCAATGACAGGTGGCAACAATAATCCAAGGGAGGTAAATAGTGAGCGAAGAAACCCCAAGTGATGTCTTGTTGCCATTTCTCACGCAGATGCCATGCCGAGACATCTGCAGCACAAGCCCTGAGACACTTTGTGAGGTTGCAAGGAGGTGAGCCATCTATTAAGATAGTAGTACACATTTAAAATTTACTTTGCATACCCGGCTATTAGGTTGATTATATATGACATGGCAACTTTTTATAGCCCATTGCTGGCTGTATTATTAACTATATGCTCTTATTACTTTCATCGCCCTGTGGAACATGACTGGCAATGACAGGTGGCAACAATAATCCAAGGGAGATAAGTAATGAGCGAGGAAACCCCGGTGATGTCTTGTTGTCACTTCTCACGCAGATGCCTTGCCGACCTTAAGGGGCTTCACCACCTCCCAGGTGAAGTCGGTGTCATCGCGCCCAAAGTGACCGTAAGCAGCTGTCTTGATGAACCTGTTCCCGCCCTTCTTCAAGTCGAGGTTGATGCTGATCATCCCGGGCCGGAAGTCAAAGTTCTCCTTGACGAGCTTGAGGATCTCCCCGTCGGGGATCTTCCCGGTGCCGTATGAGTCTACGAAGACAGACAAAGGCTGAGGCACGCCGATGGCATACGAGATCTACACGATGCAACGGCGCGCGAGCTCACTGGCAACGATGCTCTTGGCGGCCTGCCTGGCGATGTAGGCACCGCTTCGGTCGACCTTGGTGGGGTCCTTGCCGGAGAAGGCGCATACTGATAAATTTTACATTTACTTAATTTTACATACAATTTTTGTATTCATGAACATACTGATAAATTCCAAACAAGCATTTTACTTCTATTTCTTAAAACATATTTTAACCCATAATAGTTGTTGAATTTCTCAAACATTTTCTAAATTTTGAGTTTTAAATAATTTTTGAATTGGCAAAAACAATGTAAACAATGTTTTTGGAATTAGTGGAAATATTAATAGTTCACTTTTTCAAATTTTATAATATAATTATGTTCCTAAACATTTTCTGAATTCGTTTATTTTTTTAAATCCATGCCCAACTTTTAAATTCATGAATAGTTTTTTCGTTCATGAATATTTTTCAAATTCGTGAATATTTTTCAAATTCATGAAAATTTTAAATTAAAATGAAACCGTCCTAAGTAAAAAACTAACTGGACTAAATAAAATCAAAACACAGAATATGAGAAAGACTGAAAGAGATAAAAAAGGAGAAAAATGCATTTGTGATCTTCTGCTAGTCCCTCGCTTTGTTATTTTTAGTGGTGCCAGTCGCTCGCTAGGAGGGTGATGCGCCTATGAATGGGCATTGTAGGTGATGGTAACCACAATTTCTTGGAGAGCTACATATAGCATCTCCCATAGTGATCAAACACAAAATGAATGCAAGTTTATCTCCAAAAAAACGAAAAATAAGAAGAAGACAAAGTGTTGTGTGAAAATGATAGTATGGGTCTAGGAGGTCAAAGCCGTTTGGATAACACAACAATCACTAGGCCATTCGATTGGCACACAGAAAACATTGGTCTCCTTTGCTAGAGTAGTACAATGGTTTGGAATTGCATTTCCACTTGGGCTCGCTCGTATACTCCCGGGCCCTTCCGTTGGAGGGGGCGCTTCGAGGTCTCGCTTATTGCGAGACCAAATTATGCCTTGCCTTAAGGGTCGATGTAATGGGCCAGGTCTAGCGTGACGTCGCGCGAAGAGGTACACCATGTACTTCTTTTTTTCTTTCAGCAATCATAATTAGCGAACATTCACTGGAAGGGATGACAAATGCGAAGGGTTTGATGGCGACTTTAGGCGTCGCGCTCACGAGGATGGTGAAAGATAACAATTTTAGTTTGCAAGCTCAACAATTTTCTGGTGAAAAACTGAAGTGCTACAGACACTAGTAGAAAACGGGGCTATGGTCCAGGCCGGGGCAGCCCATTAGTCCCGGTTCAATCTAGAACCGGGACCAATGGGGGCATTGGACCCGGTTTGTGAGCCCAGGGGGCCGGCCGGGCCACGTGGGCCATTGGTCCCAGTTCGTCTGGACCTTTTGGTCCCGGTTGGTGGGACGAACCGGGACAAATGGGGCTGGCTCCTGGCCCACCACCATTGGTCCCGGTTGGTGGCATGAACCGGGACCAAAGGCCTCGCGCTGCGGGCACACAGTTTAGTCCCACCTCGCCGGGCGAAGGGCAGCCGCACTGGTTTATAAACCCAGTCGCGGCTGCCCTTTCGAACTCCTCTATAAGCAGGCTTCTGGGCCTAACTACGGCGCGCTGCCCTGTGAGTCTGCTGGGCTTTAGGGCCTGTAATTGCATGCCTGTGTCATAGCAGGCCCACAGGGCAGCGCCCCAATTTTTTTTATATTTTTTTCTTTTATGTTTCTTCCATTTATTTCTTCGTAATTTTTTGTATAGTTTTTTCTTTTCTGTTATATTTATTTGTGAGTAGTTTTTCATCTAGTTTGCCAAAATTCAACATATTCAGAGTTCATTTTGTAGTGATTTTCAATTTCACGGTCATTTTGTGAACGATTGAAAAATAGCAAATATAATTTGTTTCCTTTTCTGCTTTATTTTTTCTTCTATTTATTTCTGAGTAGTTTTTCTTTTCTGCTATATTCATTTTCTTATATTTATTTGATAACTAGAATCACTGACAGAAAGTTTGTAATTTTTGGTATCTCTGTGCAGAAAGATTACAATTTGATAACTAGAATCACACAAATTTAGTAAACTAGTGATTCACACAAATTTTAAAAAATTCAAATTTAAACTATTCCACCGTACATCATGCCGTCCCTTGTTGTGCCACCCGGCTCATCGACTTGGTAGATTTGTTCTTTTTCATTAAAAGTAATGATTTGTTGATGCCAACATTTATAGCCTAACTACTCGGACGTGAGTTGGCGGTGTCCCTTACTTCGGTCCGGTTTCTACGACGGTATGCACTTGTGGGTGGCCACACAACTCTTCAACTCCCATTGCCCGGTTTCCTTGATCTTTCTTCCACGGACCTTCCATGGGCAAACAACCAAACTTGATCCCTTTCTTCAAATGAGCATTCTCGTCCTCACCCAGTGGCCTTGGATCACCCATCCTCAGGCAAGGTGATGGTTCAATCAAGCCCAACCTCATGCCACCATCAACATGAGATTCACACAAGTTTACAAAGAATTCAAATTATAACTATTCTAATTTGAAAAACTAGAATCACTAACAGAAAGTTTATAATTTTTGTGACTTAAAAGAAAAAAGAAGTCGCTAAAAAACTATAAGTATTTAGTTCTAAGTAGAAACGAAAAACTAATGGCACTAGTAAAGTTAATCACAAACATGAGATTCACACAAGTTTACAAAGAATTCAAATTATAACTATTCTAATTTGAAAAACTAGAATCACTAACAGAAAGTTTATAATTTTTGTGACTTAAAAGAAAAAAGAAATCACTAAAAAACTATAAGTATGTAGTTCTAATTAAGTAGAAACGAAAAACTAATGGCACTAGTAAAGTTAATCACAAACATGAGATTCACACAAGTTTACAAAGAATTCAAATTATAATTATTTTAATTTGAAAAACTAGAATCACTAACGGAAAGTTTATAATTTTTGTGACTTAAAAGAAAAAAGAAATCACTTAAAAACTATAAGTATTTAGTTCTAAGTAGAAACGAAAAAAATAGCAAAAAAAATGCCACCTACAGGGCCACCACGGCCTGAATACGACTAGAAACCCAACCATGGGCCAGGATTCAGGCCCGCAGCAGGCCCAATAGGCCCACAGGCATTGCAGTGACAGATTAGTCCCGAAAGCCTGCAGTTGAGAGGAGCTCGAGAGGATGGGCGCAGCAGCGCTTATAAACCACACCCGACCCCTCTCAACTAGCGAGGTGGGACTAAACTTTTGGGCGCGGGCAGCACAAGGCCATTGGTCCCGGTTGGTGGGACGAACCGGGACCAAAGGGGTACATTGGTCCCGGTTGGTGCCATGAACCGGGACCAAAGGCCTCCGCTTCCCGCCCTTTGGGCTGCCGAAAAGTGGCCTTTGGTCCCGGTTCGTGGCACCAACCGGGACTAAAGGGGGCATTAGTCCCGGTTCCTATCACGAACCGGGACCAATTCTTCGTCTATATAAGTAGCACTTGTGAAATTTTCGATTCAGTTCGTTCTCGCCCCGCCCGACGACGCCGCCAGGCCGCCGTATCCGCCTCGTCGTCGCCGTCGTCGCCCCGCGCCTTCCCGTCGTCGCCCCGCGCCGCCCCAATCGTCGCCGTCGTCGCCCCGCGCCGCCCCGTCGTCGCCCCGCGCCGCCCCGATCGACGTCGTCGCCGCCTCCCGCCCCGACCCGCCCCGATCGACGCCGTCGCCGCCTCCCGCCCCGCGACGCCGCCCCGACCCGCCCCGCCCCTGCCCCGCGCCGCACCTCGCCGTTGCCGTCCCCGTCGCCATCGCCGTCGCCGTCCCCGACACCGTGAGATTTTGTTAGATTTTGTTAGATTTAGTTAGATTTTTCATATTGTGTTAATTTAGTTAAATTAATGTTACTAGTAGTTAGATTTTGTTAGATTTTTTTGTAGTTCATAGATTTTTTGTTAGATGTGTAGTAATTTAGATGTGTAGTTCATAGATTTTTCTGTTAGATTTTTTTTCATGTTGTGTAATTAATTTGTTCATATTGTGTTAGATTTATTTATGATTTTTTCTGTTGTAATTTAGATTTATTAATGATTTTTTTGTTCATAGTATTTTCTTTGTCAATTTATTGTGTATGTATAGGAAAATTGTGAATGATATATTTCATTTATGAATATGTTCATATTTAGAATAGAGGAAAAAGGAAAAAATAAGAAGAGAAAGTGTTTAATATAATTAGTTAGAACAATAATAGAACTATAGTTGAACTATAATTGAACTATAATTAGTTAGAACAATAATAGAACTATAGTAAAACTACTTTATTTAACTATTCATTTTTAGTAAGTCATACTATTTTTTTGTTCCTGCATTTTTAGCAAGTTGATTTAATAGTTGAACTAACTAGAACTATAGTTAAACTAGTTGATTTAATAGTTGAACTAACTACATTTTTAGCAAGTTTCTTTATAGTAAGTGCTTCATATATAGTTGAACTAACTAGAACTATAGTTAAACTAGTTGATTTAATAAAACTGGTTTATTATACTATAGAAGTAATTTATTTTTAGCAAGAAAATTAATAGAACTAGTTTATTTTTTTAGTTAAAGCAATTATTCCCGCATCGACGTGGACGATGCCTATCCCGCATCCTCGTCGTCGAGTCGGGGGCGGACGACACCTGCTTGACCAGATGGGCCATGTCCAGGACTGGGCTCCGCCGGGGTGGTACTGGGAGGCGCTACCTTCCGGGGGGCGTAGCTTGGTGAGGAGCCAGCCCGTCGTTGACCCGATCCTTGTTTGGTGGCGGTCGCGTGGGCCAGTGACGGTGCCGAGGCTTCCGGACACCGCGGAGGTGGTACGTCATCGTGTCAGTGAGGAGGACCAGCACGTCCATCGGTACATGGTTGCGTTGGAGGGCAGGTTCGAGAATACCTGGCAGGTTCTTCAGGGATCTCACTGGAGCTATGATCCTGTGATGGTTCCTTCCCTTTGGGTGTCCACCGCCCGCGCCGATACCCGTCGGGCGCTACGGTTCTAGCTGTACTAGCGATATGTATGATATATAGTATTCGACGTGTATTAGTGATAATATTCGATGTGCGGACACATGGAGATGATGTAGTTTTTCTTATAATTGAAGGCATCCTAATTTGAATACTACTTATTGAATGCTCAAATTAGAGAGCACTATGCAAGGCATATGCATATGATTAGTTGAATAATAATGATATAATTTAGTCTTTGAATTATGAACGTATAGGAAATGTCATCATCGGACGACGAAAGTCTCCCGGGGGAGTGCAACTGGTGCCACGACGATCGAGGTGAGTGCGACAGGCCTCACCTGGACGATGGTCGACGCTTCAGTATTAAGCTGGAGGAGACTTTCGACGTTGAAACGGTACGCAACGACGACAAGTTTTTCTTATATAACTAAGCATGACTTCAACTATTTCAACGTGTAATTTTCATCTTTTACAATTCGAGTATAGTTGATCCCATGCCATGCAAGATGCTATGTCTTGGAGAGGATGGGTTTTGAAGACCATGAAAATTTTGAAACGAAGAAAATTCACCTAAGGACCCATCATGATGTGGATTTTAAAGTAAAGTTGTATAATGCTGAGAGTTTAACCCATTTTGGTTGCAAAAATTGGGAAGCATTTTGCAAATTGTATGGTTTTGATGAGGGTATGCTTGTCACCATGGATCTTGGTGATCCTGAAATCGAGCAAGACAATATGGACATTTGGGTCCTTGTTGATACTCCTCCAGTTCTATCGCTATGTGAGTTTCTCAAACATAGTTAATTATTAATAGAACTTATATTTTTCATTTCAAAATAGTTGACAATTTATTTCCATTGACAGCTTATTTTGAAGTATCAAAGAATGTGCAGAATATGGTAGATAGAACTTACTACACCGATGGCTCTGAGTTAACTTACAAGGAGAAAACTCATCTGGTTGGATTTTGTAGAGATATTGAGAATTACAATATCTACAATCGAACTCCTGAACATTATGGTCAATACGTGCCACTAGTGCACGTGTTGAACTATGGTAACTACCATGGAGATACCCTGGTAGGTTTTTCTACTATTACGACATTCATGCATCTTTTTGCATACTTCTAAAACTAGTACATCATTGCTAACTACGAAGTTATTACTGTGTTTTTCAACAGCTTATCCCAGAGGGTTGTGTGCCTCATTTGATGTATCAGAATGGCGGCAGCGTTCATGTTTTGAACATATATCCAGGTCATCCTACGAATCTCAACTGTCCATACCGGATTTCTAAAAGAAGTGGAGACATGACAATCAAAGGATGGAAAAATGTATGGACAGTCGTGAGGAGCTTCTTGGAAGCAAAAGGAAGCGAGGCGCACGAATTGGAGACAGGATGATCTCCATTCTTCATAATGGAAATTCAGGGTCTATATTGTTTTATGCTATTTTACCTTAAGTGTGTTTAGGTCCGATCCTCCTGATACTGATGTTCATGTGCTAATTAGAACAATTATGTAGAGTTGGGTTCGATGACTATGAGGATGATGATCGTATGACTTATTATTAATAACGAGTAGAAGTTGTATGATGATGCTTGATTAATTAGCTAGTAGGACTTGTTATTATATATGATGATGTATATGCGAGCATGCATGAGTTATTATATATATCGATCTGCAGGTGAAATGAACATATGTAGTCCTTGCAAGGACTACATATAAGAGAGGACAGTTCTCTCTATTAGCTAGCTAATAACAACCTAAAAATAACCCCCTAAACTCCTAAAACAGCCACTTTTTTTAAAAAAAGAGAAAAACCTCCTGCTGACGCGTGGAGGTCTATTGGTCCCGGTTGGTGCCACCAACCGGGACCAAAGGCCCTCCTGCCTGGGCTGCCGGCTGCGGCCACGTGGGGGCCCATCTGTCCCGGTCCTGGTTTGAACCGGGACTAAACGGTGAGGGTATTAGTAACGACCCTTTAGTCCCGGTTCAGGAACCGGGACTAAAGGCCCTTACGAACCGGGACAAAAGGTCGGTTTTCTACTAGTGAGAGTTGCCATGCTCGGCCAACACGAATTGCCATCTTCGCAAATGTCATCCCTCCCAGCAAACGTTCACTGGCTATTGGGGTCCTTTTCTTTTTGATATCTCGCACAACATGAGGACGAAAGAGATGACCCAGAGAACTTGTGGTTCCTCTACAATGGTGTTATGGTGGAGTTGAAACATCACCCAAATAGGATCCAAGCATTCATCCAAGCACACCAAAGGGTCAGGACCAAGAAGTTCACAAACAACTCGAAGATGATCTTGTTGAGTACCGTTGGCTACATCTTAATACTTGATTAGTGTGCTTTTATCGTGTCTTATTTGGATTATTACTCCATTCGGACCGCATCTTGTGTTTGAATTTGAATGATTAAGTTTGAAGACATTAAATTTGATCTATATTTTAATTGTGTGTCCTAGAATTTTAAAATTTCAAATTAATATGTCGTGATATTAGATTTTATAGGATTGTTCATTTCTTCACTCAGTTTTTTTTCTTTTGTCTTTTCCATTATTACTTTGGTTTATCTGTTCCAAAATAGTTGTCATGGTTTCAGTTCGATTTCAACTGAAACCACAACAAGTATTTTGGAACATAGTGAGTATTTTCGAAATATTGCAAATTCATATATGCCAGAAACAATTACTACTTCGGCTTTGATAAAAAGTTTGTGAACAAAGAAAAAAAAAAGTAAAACAGTGCAAAATGGCCAAAAATACCAAAACAAATAAACCAGGTGAAGGGAAAACAGAAAAAAAAATGAAGAAAACTGGTGAAGAAACAAAGAAAAAAAAACGTACAAACTCAAAGAAAAAACGGTGAAGAAACGTTACAAACAGCCCATTGCCGAGGAGCTCCTGTAAGGAATAGCCCTGGCAGCTGGACTCGGGAGCTCTGCGTCAAATAGTGCAGCCTTCACGCAGTGAAAGACCGACAGGGCTAGCTTATTCAGCTCTCCTACGGTTGCGACTATTTACGTGGCACTGGCAGTCAAGTGGCCCTAACTTTTCCTGTTCATTTTTCTAACTTTTTTTTTCTTTCAGGTGGTTTTTTCACCCGGTTTCTTTATATAGAACATAAAAATTTAAAAATCTAATAAAAATAGCAATTGGTAGAAAATATTTGAAAAATGAAAAAAGGCATGTGAACAATATTTTACAAACGTGATCATTTTTAGAACTTCTGAATGTTTTCTGAAATTATGAACATTTTACAATAATTTACACATTTTAAGAAAGGTGGACATTTTTTTAAATCACTTACTTCTTAAATTTGTGAACATTTTTTTATTAAAATTTTTAACCATTTTTTAGAAAACGGAGAAGAAAAAAACGGAAAGTATAAAACAAAAACCAGACCGGAACCTCTTAGAACCGATGTAAACCAGACAATGACCTTCCAGAGGGTTCTAAAACTTTGTCCCATGTAACGTTTCGCAGAACCAGAATAGACTAGTATTATTATTTTATCATAGATTTTTTTTAGGGAATTGTTTCTTTTCTTTGAAAATTGAAATCAGGTTAATTCTTTTATCAACGTCTTTTTTTAAACGGTGGACATCCTTTATGTTGTATAGGTGTTACATCGCGTATACAACTTAATGGTACACCACTTTTAGCAATGGTTCATAATTCGGCATTTCTTCCAATGCCAGCGCTCTTTATCATAACTTCTGCTCATTGCAAACCTATTATACGAATATCATTTACTCACTACTGTTGTTCTTTGACCAGCATCGGATTACTGTGGGATTTTTTAGCATTTTGCCGCAATGAGTGGCAAATAGGGGGTGATGTTGCACTCGGTCGGCCAGGTAACAGAATTCCAGCAATTAGGCCATGCTAAATAACATGTCTGGGTGATGGGCATGCTAAGCAAGTTGATGTGGGCATACCTATCATTAGGGCTGCAAGAAAAGCTCGAGGCTCGTGAGCCACTCGAGATCGACTCGTTTTTGACTCGACTCGAGATCGACTCGAAAAGAAACGAGCTGAGTTTGAACACTTTATGTAGCTCGACCGAGAAACGAGCCGATCATGAGCCAATGTTGGCTCGCTCGATTTTAGCTCGATAGCTCGATAGAATATCATTATGTTAAATAATCATGCCTTATATTAAATGGAAATACGATAATTTATTACCATCTATGTTGTCCATAATTTTTCTCCATTTTATTTACCAACAAACATGGAAACTTAACTAAGTGCGGAGAAGATTTAGGCCTCATTATGGCACGTGGTCCACTATGTGTTAAATAACCTATATTTTTGGCAGAGTTCCCAGCATATTCACCTTATTTTTTTTGTTTTTCATCCATAGATTCATATTTTTTACCATCTCATTTAGCTCGAAACTAGCCCGAGATCGACTCGAGATCGTTACAAGCTGAGCACGAGTCATGTTCTACAGCTCGATCATGAGCTTCACTCAGTTTGAGCTCGCTCGAATTTTTATATGAGTTGAGCTGAGCCAACTCCAACTCGCTCGAGCTCGACTCGTTTGCAGCCCTACCTATCATAAAAACATCTACAAGAACTAAAACATCTACAAGAACTACACGTCAAATTAATAACCAGGTAGTTTCGTTTCTTCGTACGCATGATTTAATTGCCAAGAATACGATGCTCCATTCATTATTCGTTTTAATTATACTCAGGAATGGAGGGGTCAAAGAGTCAACAGGAGAAAGCATTTGGAGATGCAAGATGAAGATGCATGTACTAATATGCATACATGCATTGCGTACACATGCATGCATAGACTTTGGAATTTTAAGGATGACCAGCCGTGCATGCATCCAAGTGGGCCATGGACATGCTACGTATCAACCAAGGAAGTGGGCCGGAAGTTTTCCATCGATCACGCCACGCCACGCAGCTTCTAGGGTGCACCACGACCAGAGGATAAAAAAAAGGACAGCCTAGATTAAATCGGAGGAGAGCCAGAGACGGAGCCGACATGGGCATCGTTTGTGCGGCGCGGCGCGTCTGCACCCTTTAATAAATAGCTAGTCAAGGTTAGGGTTTAGACTCGGGTTTTGTTTAGAGAAGTTTAGCTATATTGCTACTTTTATTTGTCTTCGCTCGTAGCGGCTAGTGCGACCGTCAAGACATCCTATCGGAACCCCATCTTGTAAGATTAATCCCATCTAGCATATTCGCAATTTTGAGATTGCTTGGCTATTATTTTCTTGCATGTTCTTCGATTTGCTTGCAGGAAAAATTCTTCGTGGATAGGTCAATCGCGCCGTTGGCTCGGTCGATAACGCCGTGGAGTTTGTTCAGCGATTGCCGTGGATATCAGTCGTGTACGGTTCTTCCTGTACGGTTGGTAGCCGGATCGTGAGGGTCAAGTCCCACCCAAAATCGTAGTTATCTCCCTCTCATCGAAAGATCGGGCCCCAGTTCACATCACAAGTCAATGTGGTTCCCAGGCCAGGCTAGCATGTTGCATCTCTGGACATTAACCAAACACTTACGTCCATTGAAAAAATCGCATACGAGGCAGTTTTCATGGAGGCCCAATGGCCAGACGTGAGGAAACGAGGACACCAGCCAATCATGCTCATAATTACTGGAGATAGCCACCAAGATCATAATTTTTATTTCCCGGAAGACGCAGCATCACGGTGAGTTTTCTGCTTTAACTACGGCAGGCAATTGCTGCCTTCATGGCTGTGTATTATTACGTCCCGTCCGTCCCCAAATAGCTGGCAGATAAATTCAGTCAAAAGTCAACGAGTTCTAAGTTTGACCAAGGATATATACGAAAATATTAAAATAGACAATATCTACTTTTTTTGCGGGAAAAGACAATATCAAATCAATATCAATATGTTCACCATTAGATATGTTTTCATAATCTGTTTATTCAATATTGTTGTTGTTGGTATTTGTTTTCTATATATTTGGTCAAACTCGGAAAGAATTGACCTTTTTTACTGGATTTGTATGTCATGTATTTGGGGACGCTGAGCTCCCGGGCTTCATTTCATCCTCGGAGTTCGTAAATGACCGTGCTACATACGATGAATAAGGTCTATTTTTTCCTGTAAAACAAAAAAGAAAGAGGAGAGGGAGAGCTGCCAGCTGCGTTGTGAATCCATCACAAGCGCCGGCTGATTTTGATAATCCGTTTGAGCCTCGTGAGTTAGTGGCGTGTTTGTTTTTCAACATGGAGTTAGTGGTGTTTGGTATGCTTGGGACCCACACGGGAAACAAACAGAGAAGAATGACTCGGAAGTGGCAGCGGCGGTTAAACTAGACAAACACACAACCCCTTTCCCCTCTCTGCTCCTGCTGCTCTGTCGTTCGTCGTCCCGGCCGGCGTGGTTCGACCCGCCCGCTCTAGTGGAGTGACTGGTGAGCAGACCCAACTTGCTCCATCAATTTGTTCTGGGATTTCTATGTGTAGCGCGGATTCGTTTGCTCCTTTTGCTTTGCTTGGTGCAGATGTGATTTATCTGTCTTTTCGCTGCAAATAGCCCTTCATTCACTTCATCCGATCGATCCAGTCTGTAGCGGATCTGTTGATTCGCAGTTGCTTTTGTAGAGGCACAACCACAACTAATAGCAATCAGTTCCTTAGATCCGCACAACTAATCAGGCCCCTTCCTTCTCTTATGACGGTTAAGCACCCCAATATAGTGCAATGTGTAGGCTACTGCTATGAAACTCTGAATGAGGTTGCATCATACAATGGGAAAAAGGTATTTGCAGAGAAGGCGGAAATGCTACTTTGCTTAGAGTATCTCCCCACCGGAAGCCTCAATGAGTATCTATCTGGTACGACATTTAATATGGCATGTTGTTTATCGATGTCATCTTCATTTGATACTGTAGACTAGGAAGTTTGGGCTTTGTTTTCCACATGTACCAAGTATTACAACAGATCAATATACTCAAACAAGGACATATATACTATACAAATTTGTAGCACTTCCATACATTGTCTACAGAACATGTAGTAGAATTTCTAGGTAAGATATGTCACAATGTTCTTCTTGGGTTACAAATGCAGATGAATCTTCTGGACTTAATTGGAGCACACGCTACAGAATAATCGAAGGGATTTGCTATGGTTTATGTCACCTTCACGGGCAAAAAGATAACCCCATTATTCACTTGGACCTTAAACCTACAAACATATTGCTCAGCGACGGTATGATAGCAAAAATTGCAGACTTCGGTTTGTCAATGTTGCTTGTACAACCAGGCACTATTATAGCGTCGTCTTCTCTTGGAACACCGTGAGTTGTTGCCACTTTTTCATACATTATTCTTCAAGTCATAAGCAAGATGTGCTTTTTATACTGTCTATTTAACACTATCAACTTCTATTCATGCTGTCAATTCAGTGGTTACATTGCACCAGAGTTTGTGAATGGACGTAAAATTTCGCTCAAGTCGGACATATTTAGCTTGGGCGTAATAATCATCGAGATAATAACGGGAGGCAAGGACTACCCCCTTGATGTTACTAAACCATCATCTTCAAACACATTTGTTGACGATGTGAGGAAATTTTGGTCCACATTTCAAAATAGATGTCCCTTTGTCGACATTGCGCTTACTCTTCACGCTAACAGTCTAGGTATTTTGTCTTATTTCACAGGTTCTTTGCAAATGGAAAAACAGAAGATCACGGAGATATGGAACCCTAGATGTAAATTGCCAAGAAGAAATAAAAAGATGCATTCAGATAGGTCTAATATGTCTGAACCCTGATCGCAATCAAAGGCCTGCAATAAGGAACATCATCAGGATGCTTCAAGGAACAGAAAGTATTGATTGCGGCATTAGCAACCATGCAACATCATCGACAGGCTAGGCATGCACCGGAACCGACGACCTATCTCGTGTCGATCGACGTCACCGTGAGACCCCTCATCAGCAGCTTCGACCTCATCCACTGTCAGGGTGAAGGTAGGGCCCTCATCAGCAGCTCCGGTATAGGTAGAGGGCTGAAGGCGCCAGGACAGACGTCTGGTCGGTTTGCGAGTATTACTAACTGATTTGCTTGATGTTTGTATGTTGCTGTAATAACTTGCAATCGGGCTGCATTAATTATTCGTTACTACCTTCATAGTGTAAAGTAACATAGTAGTAGTGTCATAGATGCAAGCTTTTAAATAGTGGATAACGGACTGGTTGCCGATTATGGTCCGTGTAGCGGAATGCGGATAGCAGGCGATATTGCGGGCGCTATGTCCACATAGCCAATTTTAAAAAAAACACTCATAAATTTGAGATTGCTGTGTATATTTCTAGGCCACTGACAAAAAATATGACGCTTAATTTGAGAAATCATCATTTATATAAGAATATAAACTATAATTGAACAATATTTGGTCGTGCAACCATGCCATCAAGACACATTTATCAAAATAGATTACACAACAAAACAACAAGGACTTATATAGCGGGCGATATTGCGGATAGCGGACGATATAGCGGTCTAATAAGTGATATTGCGCCTGCATCATGACAACACGCTATTTTCTAACGCAACCTTAAATTAATAGCGGCAGGGTGACGCTACCGCTATTGTGGCCGAAATAGCGGAGGTAGCGGACGCTATTTAAAAGCTTGCATAGATGGTCTCATTTATTAGCTTGTAGACTTATCTTGTCTTTGGAAGCGCTATGTTACAGTAATATATTATGTTATGCCCGGTGTGACAAGGGTGGCAGATTTGTTAACTCCCGACGGCCGTTCATGGGATGCAGCAAAGGTGGATGCCATGTTTAGTCCGACTAATGCAGCGGATATCAAACACATCGCTATTGGGGGTCCGGAAGAACAGGATTACATGGCCTGGAACTACACAAAAAATGGGTGCTTTACTGTCAAATCTGCATACCACCTGAGAAAGGCGATGGGAAGAATGAGGACCGGACAGCCGGAGTCCTTTGATACGGTGACTGCACACAAGGGGTTTATGGCGCTGTGGGACACATGTGCACCGGCTAAAGCAAAGATTCATATGTGGCGTTTGATCAAAAATGGGCTGGCTGTGGGGTTCGAACTACATCGACGACGGATTAAACCAGGTGTTTTTTGTGTTGCATGCGGTAGAGAAGAAACCAACTATCATCGGTTTTGGGCATGTCAACACTCAGCAAGGTTCTGGCAGCTCTTCCGCTCAGAGAAGGGAGTTGCGGTGGCGATCCCACCGTGCACGACGGACTCCCAGAGTGCTCTAGCTCGCTGGCTCCTCGATTGGTTTGCCGGGGCATCTGATGAAGACCGAGAGGTTATGGTGCATTCTTTTTATGGCCTCTGGCTCGCTCGGAATAATGCTCGAGATGGTAAGCCAATCGCCACAGCACATGAAGTAATGAACTCTGTTTTTTCCCACATGAGGGAATGGAGGGAGATACATCCAAAGAAGTCGGGTGCGCCTACTAGGCAAGAACCACAGCGCTGGGAGCCTCCTGGAGAGGGATGGGTTAAAGTAAACTCAGATGGTGCAGTGCCAAAATTTGGAGTGAAAGGAGGAGCAGTTCTTAGAGATCACAATGGTGCCTTTCTGGCAGCTACCTTTCATCATTTCCCAAAAATTGTGGATCCGGAAGCTACTGAGGTCTTGGCGTGTCGACGTGCTTTGCAGGTAGCTGCAGACATTAACGCAACAAGAGTTCATCTGGAGTTGGATGCTCAAGCTGTGGTGAATATGCTGAAACATTCAGCGAGGAATCTGTCGGCTAACGGCCCTTGGATTGAGGAGGTGAAAGCTCTTCTTGGGTCCTTCGTCGAGTACAAGATTTCTTGGGTCCGGCGTTCTGCTAATATTGCCGCGCATAAATTAGCTAAAGTAGGTGTTAATGATGAATTGTGTAAGGTGTGGTTGGGGGTCCCCCCAGACTTTGTTATTTCTGTAATCGCGGATGACATTCCGGAGTTTGAGTTTTAAATAAATGCGGCAATATTTACCCCCAAAAAAGTAATATATTATGTTACCACTTCTCATTAACTTAGCCATATAAGCAAAATTTTCTGAAAATGCGCTATATTACTATCACTATGACTAGCCTTACCTCATTTCCACACCAGGCCCGCCCGACAGCATCCACACCGTGCAACTTTAGTTAATCCCCAATACAAAGGAAAACATTTGACATCGAAGACTCTCGCCACGCACGCGTACACGTCACAGGTACTGCCCCATGTATTGTTTTTCTTTTCTCCACCATTCAATGCTTATCCCTTCGGTTTCTCCACCTCTCGTCCGTTCCTCTTTCTTCTCTACGGTGTCGCCGTTGTGCATCGGGGAGCACTCACTGGAGGTGCAGGAACCAAGCGGCACCTCCGATGTTGCAACCGGCGTTCGAGGAAGCTACAACCAGCGCCACAAAAAGCTTCGACTAGTGACGATGAATGCTGGGGCCGGTTGCTGCCACATCAAAAAGCTTCAACCAACGTAGCAAAAAGCTTCAACCACAATGACGGAAAGCCACGGAACGACGGTGAAGCTTCGGATAGGGCGTCGACGAAAGCTTCAAGCGCCAACGAGAAAAAGCTTCAACCAGTGAGTGAGGGTGTTGGAACCAGTGTATTTTGGAATGTTGGAACCAGTGTATTTTGGAATGTTGGAACCAACAATGATTACCATGGCGAGGCTACAAACGGCGAGGTTACTACCACGGCGAGAGCTACAACGGCACTGTAGGGAGCTACAACCAGCTTCGCGAAGAGTTGCAACTAGCAGCGGTGGTGCTATGACCAACAGACGACGACGGGGGAGAGAGGTATATTTTGCTGGAACCATGTGTCAGTTTTGCTTCAACCAGCAACTTTTTTGCTAGAATCGGTGATGGTACCTGCACGACGGAGGAGCTGCATCGTCGGGTTTTGCAGACATTTATTTTTGCTGCAACCATTGATTCGACCAGAACAATAGAAGATGTTGCGACCACCCCGAAGGCGATGAGGGAGACACAACCGGCGATGCTAGGGACCGCCCGGGGACTGCGTTTGCTTGAACCAGTGGTCCTCGCCGGTGACCATTCAGGGTGGACACGGTCCGGACCGGTCCGAGCTGTCGTTTAGACCGGCCGCCGGCGGTCCGGGCCGAACCAGACCGAGCAGCATGACAGTCCTGATTTCAGGGACCGGACCGGCGACGTCAAAGCCCGGGCAGGACTGAATGGACAGAAGGGACCGAATGGGCGGGGTCGATGTGTACGGGTGCAGCGGCGAGGTAGGAGACGTGCGCGAGTGATGTGACGGAACTGGACGACGTGCGGGAGAAATTAACAGACAACTGAAACTTTGATGGAACTGACGAACTGAATTTTCTGAAAGTTTGACAACACCTATTTAGTTGACAGTCTTCGTGCTCGTCCAGAAGAAGCATAGAAACGTCTCGAACAACAGCTGTGGCTTCACCTTCAGAGCGTTCGGGATCGTGCCCTAGTTCTTCCTGGCGGTGCCGGCGAGGCGTTCGGTGTTCACGTTCAAAGCGTTTGGGTCGTGTCCTAGTTCTTCCTTCAGAGCTGGTGCCCGGTGTGCATGTTTACTGTTTAATTTTCCTTTAGTGCAGAAATCACTCGCCATGTAACGCTCTAGTTTAGTTTGGGTCCACCTCTTCCTTTACGTTTGGGTCCACCTCTTGATTTAGTTTCAGGTTAGTTAGATGAGGCCGTTGTGGGAGCTCGTGGCATGGCACGATTTCAGCTTATGCAACGGCAACATAGCTGCGTACGGACGTGGGATGGCACGGCCGCAATACTCGTTCCTAACTAGTCTTTCGTTCCTTTCAGTTGTATCTCTACTCTCTACTCTCTATCTCTACCTAATATTAAAGGGAGAATTGTTTCTCCACCTTTTTTCGTGCATCACGTCTTTTTCGTATGTTTGGTTCCGTTTCCCGTACGTCCGGTTGGTTGGGTAGTGTACAATTTAAAAAAAAGAAAACCAACGCTAGGTATGCTTTGGGCCTTGGCCCATCACCGGCTCCATGCACCCTCCAGATCGCTTGCCTCCACCTCTCGCCTCTCCAGATCGTCTCCCAAGGTCGCTCTCAGGAGTAACCAACAGCTCCAGATCGCCTTCAGTAGCAGCTCCAGGTCGCTCCAGATTGCCCTCAGCAGCAAGCCAACAACTAGCCAGCCGGACGAAGAGCCTCTTCTCCGAGCAAGGCCAGCTCCTCCTCCCTGGCGCCTTCGATTCATCCTCTGCCTCTGAGCAAGAACCAAGCTCGCACCTTCAGAACTCACGGCAACGACTCCGCTTCCGTCTCCTCCGCGCCAGTGATGGATGCCTCATCTTCTTCCTCCTCCGCCTCCAGGTCAAGTGCTGCTCCATCATCTTCCTCCTCTTGCCTCTGGATCTTCAAGTGCAGCACCATCTTCTTCCCCCTCAGCCTACGAATCAGCAGTAGGTACTCCTGCACAAGATATACATCCAGTTTGTAAAGAGAGCCTGATGAATTCAAGCTGTAGAATAAAGCAGACTAAGAATTCAAACTGGATAAAATAGCCTTGTACCATGTGGGAATAGACAACATGGAAGACTTGTGTTGAGAATGTCAGGACCAGAGAGGAGTTTTGCAATCAACTTAGAGGCTAGACGTAGGTCCCATCTTGGAGGCAAGCCCGCCCACAAGCACAGGGGATGCCCTAAGAGGAGTGCCCAAACTAGCAATACTCAAACATATAGTCCACAATAAACTTGAGAGTTCACCAAATGCCAGGTTGGACCATGCATATTGGCAAAGCATGCTCCATAATCAACGTGAGAGTTCAACTTACAGAAAAAGAATTTATAACAGTATATAGATTTCTTTGACTTGCATACTAGAGATGCATAGAGCAATGTTATCAAGAATTCAGTACATGGTAGTACAGAAAAGGAATTTTTTTAGTTGATTCATTCACAGCCTTCAGTGGTTCAGTTCTTCATACGGGAAGAACTACGTACATTGTCAATTATGGAGTCACATGTAAAGATCAGCTATACAAACAACTGCACCATACAGGACCAAGGACCAATACAGAAGGAGTGCATCTGTAAATAGCCTTCTCGTGGAAAAAACTATAACCGCTTAATCAAAGAAAGGGAGGTTGCTTAGAAAATATTAGCAATGATTTCTTTGGAAATATTTGGGTAAAACAAATTGCTTCTCTTTTGTAAAGTAGAGTAAGAATTTTGAGGAAAGCAAGTGGGAGAGACAGAGAAAAAGTGAATAGCACATGAGCATCTTCAGGCATACCAGATTATCAGAAAGAGAAAGACCTAAAGAGCACAAGGTCAAATCATGCCACACAAGATTTTCGTGATACTGCTACTTGCCTAAGTAGTTTGCAAGCACCAGTTCTTTCTAATAAGCATATACTCCATGAATTACTTACATCCCATTTTCTAGCATCAGCAACAACTTCACTCCCCTCCCATCTCAAAAGCCTAGGCCAAATACTGAGATCAACCGATGCAAACTTGACAATTCCAAGTTCAGTAGCAACAGAGCATCTCTGAATTTTTATACTCAAATCAATGCTCCAAGAATCATGAAAACATGGAATTTAGCAACAGGAAACATGCAAAAACTTGTTCAGGCCAAAGATATGATCAAGGCACCAGGACACATCATTTGTATTACAATTAAGAACTCCAGCATTGGTACTCCTATGATCAGCAGAAGCAAACACTGAATAAATGGAGAGATCAGAGATGCATCATTGAAAAGCAAGATAAGCATCGCAGCAATGGATTGGAAAGGAGAAAGAAAAATGACCTTTGGATGTGAAGGTCGCGATGGTGGGCGAGACCCTGCCTTGCCGGCCTCGGCCTCCTCATGGCGGCGGTCGCTTGCGCGGGGACCTGGGATCTGGATCGGCGAAGAAAACCGGGACGGCCAACAGCGGAGGACTCTGGTCGACTCTCCCCTTCGTCGGCCAACACGCGGGTAGGCAAGCTCGACGGATCGCCGCGCATCGTACAGCCGATGCACGCACGCGCCGGCATGGGGTCGTCGTTCATGGGGCGATGTGGTTCCTAGGCGTGAGGCGGAGAGGCCGGAGCTGCGGCGACCGGCGAGATGTGTCGGGAGAGAAAGAAAGGGGAAGGAGTAGAGATGGGACTGGGATCAGGTGACATGCGCTACGGTGACATGCACGTTGACATGCGGCCCAAATTCAAATTTAAACATTGCGAAAAATCTGAAAAAAATCATGCATGTTCACAGCACATACTAAGATAGCCCGTTTCAGATCAAAATTCAAAACGTACATCGAGAAACAAAAAGAGAAATCTATCATGAATAGTTCCCAAATGCGGTGGTCTCAGGATAAGGGTGGACTACGGATTGAAGGTGAAAAAACTCGAGGGCTTGTTTGCAAAATAGTGTCACTAAATTGATGCAAACTTTCAATGTAATACACCAAAGGGAAGCGGATAATCAGGTACATTAGCTAACTCAGAGTATGAAACCGCTTTTCAAAAATGTATTTTAGATGCGTTTTGTAATGTCAAAAAATCATAATAAAATTTCGTGCATACATGTTCGCAAAAATATGTTCGTGGCACAAACTTTTGTAAAAAAAGTCTTTTTATTTTGTCTCCATAAAAAAAGTCTCTAAAAAGCATTCAGCGACACAGTGTTTTGTCTTTTTTGCACAGGCCATAAAAAAGTTATTTTTCCGTGAAACTTTCTGCACGCACATACAATATGGAGATGTTCGCGTGCACCTTTTTTCAGATTTTTTTAGCATTTCAAAATCTGTTTTTGAAGATGGGTTCATATGTACCTGGGCCATTCATGCACTTATCAGCTAACTCATGGAAATAATCACGCGCCTAAAAAATTAAATAATCACAGGTTTTGCTTTATTTAGCCATTAGCTCAGGCCAATTATATATGTGTGCAATCCGCTTACTGTTTCTCTATGCAGTAGCCATCAATGAGCGGTTTGACTAAGCGTTAATAATTCTAACAATCAAGATGACCTTTGATATTACATTAGAAAACAAATCAGACATGGCCAATTCATTTTCTCTTTCTCTTAGGAAGTAGCAACAAGCTTTCGATTTGGCTAAATTGCGAGTTCCAATGATCAATATGGACGGTTAATCAGATTAGAAAGGTAATCATATTAAAATAGGTTAGAAGTTGTACATGTCCACGTGCACGAGCATGTATATATAGACACATGGCTATGTCTCTTTGCATCAAAAGAAAAGGTAGAAAAATAATGGGCACGTTACATACGAGCGACAAAGTATGCATGTGTTGTTCATCATGAAGGTGTGCATGAGGGGAGTCGGATGGGAAGGAGATGCTGAAGGCGAGGGTGGCACATGGATGATGGTGCTAGACTGGGAGAGTATTATGATGTTGATGTTCAATGGCAAGTGTCTTGTGTCCTGTCCAAGCTCATCATCTTGGGCTGAAATATATTCAAACATATTACAATCAGATAAACACGGCAACCATTAGAGTGAGAAAGAGTATAAGTTGTGACATAGGTGAGATGCCATGCTGAAATATGGGATGTAGATCCACAGAGCATCTTGAGAAATGCTTTTTATAATAAAGACAGAATTGCATTTTTCTCTACCATTGCAACGCACGGGCATATGTCCTAGTAAGAAAAACGTCTTGACCCGCAGGTCGTGTCATGGCACGATTTAAGCTCATGCAGCCGCAATACCAGCAGGAATTGGTGCCACGGTTGGGGTCGAGGCCATGTTTGAGAAATCCAGATCGGCGGCAGTGCACGCACGACAGTGATGGCCACCGGCAGCAAGAGGATAAGACGCACGGGGAGGAGAGGGAAAGCTCGGGGACATGGTGGTTCACCCGAGGGCTACCGGTGGCCGCGACGACGAGGAACGGCGGCGACAGTGACTGTGTTTTCTCGGTCCGGCTGAGTGGCTCGTGTAAAGACCGGACCGAACCGACTATTGCAGGCCGTGTTAGAATATATTGTATGTATATACGGTTGTGCATATAAAACCGTATATACCTTTGGTATTGCGTGCGTCATACTCCTTGTAATCTGGTAGTTAGGTTTAAGCTTCGATCCTTATCTTGTAGATAGCTAACTTGAGGATCAAGCCTAACCAACTACCAAATCCTGTAAACCCTAGCCTATGGCTATATATAACACGCAATGCGTCCCTGCTAGGCATACGCTTCAAGCCATCTTTCATGGTATTCAGAGGCTTCCTCCTCTAAAGCACATCTCTCGTAGCCATGGCATCCTCAAGCTCCGCTGTCGCCGCGCCTGCCCTCATCCCCATAGCCGACCGACTCCATCGTTCCAACTTCCTGGTATGGCGCGCGCAAGCCATGGCAGCCATCCGTGGGGCGCAGCTCGTCTCCTACCTTGATCCAGATCGGGAGCAGCCGGAGCAGAAGCTCCGCGACAAGGACGGCAAGCCCACGGACGTGCCCAACCCTGCATACGACATCGACAAGGCTCGAGATTCTCAGGTGCTGAGTTTCATCTTCAACTCCATCTCAGCTCCTGTTATGGTTCAGGTCGCACACTGCGATACGGCGGCCGAAGCATGGGCCGCCATCAGGGAGACCTTCATCTCCCAAACTCAGGCGCACGTCGTCAACACCAGAATTGCCCTCTCCACCACCAAGAAGGGCAACTCGACGATGTACGAGTACATCGGGCGCATGAAGGCGCTCGGTGATGAGATGGCATCGGTGGGCAAGCCGCTCACTGACGACGACATGGTGTCCTACATTCTGGCGGGACTCGACTACGACTACATGTCCTTCGTCTCCACGATCTGCGCTCGCACCCATAAAATCAAGGTGAGCGAGCTTTACTCGCAGCTGATCAGCTTTGAAAGCAGGCTGGCCATGTTTGAAGGCGGAGGGCAGTCCTCCCACTCCTCTGCCAACGCCGTGTCTCGCGGCGGGCGCAGTGGATCCAACCGCAGTGGTGGCCGCGGTGGAAACGGTGGCCGCAATGGAGGCGGCCGTGGCAATGGAGGCGGAGGACGTGGTCGCGGCGGCGGTCGCAGCAATGGAGGAGGCCGCAACGACCTGCCTGAGGTCTTCTGCCAAATCTGCACCAAGCCAAATCACACGGCCATGGAGTGCTATCGCCGTTTTGATATCTCCTTCAACAAGGAGAAAACTGCAGCGGCTGTCAACACCAACTCCTCCTATGGGGTGGACACGAACTGGTATGTGGACTCAGGTGCAACAGACCACATTACCAGTGAGCTCGACAAGCTCACCGTCCGTGACAAGTACAATGGACACGATCAAGTAAACGTGCCAAACGGCGCAGGTATGAAGATTTCCCATATAGGTCATGCATATGTTCACACCCCTACTCGTAATCTTCATCTCAAAAATATTCTGCATGTGCCCAAAGCCACTAAAAACTTGATCTCTGCTCATCGTCTAGCCAATGACAATCATGTGTTTCTTGAAACTCATCCTCATTTTTTCTTTGTCAAGGACAAGGCAATGAGGAAAACCCTCCTCCACGGCAGGTGTAGAAACGGGCTCTATCCCCTATCATCAGCTCCAATAAGCTCGGGCAGACATGCACTTGGCGCCACCAAGATATCTCCATCAAGGTGGCACGATCGTTTAGGACATCCATCTTCGGCAATAGTTCAACATGTTCTTAGACACAATCAAATTTCCTTTTCTAGCAAAGAGTTGAATAAAGAGGGAGTGTGTGATGCTTGCCAACAAGGCAAGAGCCATCAACTTCCCTATCCAAATTCTAGTAGTATTTCAAAAGCTCCTTTAGAGCTAGTTTTTTCTGATGTATGGGGGCCTGCCCGAGATTCAATTAATAAGAAAAATTATTATGTGAGTTTCATCGATGATTTCAGCAAATTCACATGGATATATATCCTCAAACATAGATCAGAAGTTTTCAAAGTGTTTCATGAGTTCCAAGCACTAGTTGAACGACTTTTTGATCGCAAGATTATCACCATGCAAATGGATTGGGGCGGTGAGTATGAACGCCTCAACTCCTTCTTTCGTCAAGTAGGGATCACACATCATGTATCATGCCCACATGCCCATCAACAGAATGGGTCAGCCGAGAGAAAACATAGGCACATTGTGGACGTGGGTCTCTTACTTTTAGCTCATGCCTCCATGCCCTTAAAATTTTGGGACGAGGCTTTTCTAGCTGCCACCTATCTTATCAATCGTACCCCTAGCAAGGTGATTAATCTTGACACTCCTTTGGAAAAATTGTTTCATGAAAAACCCAACTACCATGCCCTACGCACCTTTGGTTGTGCATGCTGGCCAAATCTCCGACCCTTTCATGCTAAGAAACTAGAGTTTCGTTCAAAACAATGTGTTTTTCTTGGCTATAGCAATCTTCATAAAGGGTTCAAGTGTCTTGATGTCAAAGAAGGACGTGTCTATATCTCTCGAGATGTTATCTTTGACGAAACTATTTTTCCGTTTGCCTCACTAAATCCAAATTCCGGCGTTCCTCTTCGTTCCGAAGTTCTTCTTCTTGCAGAAACTGCTCCATCCAAACCTCTTGATCATGGGGGTGAACAAACAGCTGATCCTTCGGTTGATCTTCATAAAAATCCTGCTATAAATTTTGGTGGAAATCCTGTTTTTGGCTATGATTTCTGCGTCGCCACCAAGAACAAGATCTCAGCATGGTATTTTGAAACCAAAAATACGTACAGACGGTACGGTCAGGTATGACAAAGGGCGTCGTTTTGCTGGTCTTCCTGTCACAGGAGAACCAAATAACTTGGTAGAGGCATTGGAAAATGAAAATTGGAAAAATGCAATGAATGAGGAATATAATGCCCTCATGAAAAATAGAACATGGCATTTAGTTCCTCCAGCAAAGGGAAGAAACTTAATTGACTGTAAATGGGTCTATAGAATTAAAAGAAAGGCAAATGGAGAAATTGACAGATACAAGGCTAGACTAGTTGCAAAGGGGTTTAAACAAAGATATGGTATAGATTATGAAGATACCTTTAGCCCTGTTGTGAAAGCAGCTACTGTTAGACTTGTTCTGTCCATTGCAGTATCAAACAATTGGAGTCTTCATCAATTGGATGTGCAGAATGCGTTTCTTCATGGCGTTCTAGAGGAAGAAGTGTATATGAGACAACCACCTGGGTATGAGGTAAAGGACAAGTATCATTATGTATGCAAGCTTGATAAGGCTTTATATGGTTTGAAACAAGCACCTAGAGCGTGGTATTCTAGGTTGAGTGTAAAACTCCAAAGACTTGGTTTTCAGCCGTCCAAAGCTGACACATCACTGTTCTTTTACAGAAAAGGCAGAATCACCATTTTCATGCTAGTATATGTTGATGATATTATTGTTGCAAGCTCATCGCAGGATGCAACTAAAGCATTGCTTGAAGATCTAAGGAGAGACTTTGCTCTTAAAGATCTTGGTGATTTGCACTATTTCTTGGGAATAGAAGTAAAAAGGGTTAAAGATGGCATAGTCTTGAGTCAAGAAAAGTATGTGTCAGATGTGTTAAAACGGGCAGGTATGATGAATTGCAAAGTGTCAAATATGCCTCTCTCAACTTCTGAAAAATTATCTAAGGAAGGAGAGCCTTTAAGTGCTGAAGATTCTACAAACTATAGAAGTGTTGTAGGTGCTTTGCAATATCTAACACTTACAAGACCTGATATATCTTTCCCTATCAATAAAGTATGTCAGTTCTTGCATGCTCCCACCTTTGCACATTGGACAGCAGTGAAAAGAATCTTGAGATATCTAAGAGGTACTATGAGTACAGGGTTGAAAGTCACAAGGTCAATGTCAACTTTGGTGAGTGCATTCTCTGATGCTGATTGGGCAGGTTGCCCTGATGATAGAAGATCAACAGGGGGCTTTGCTGTTTTCTTTGGACCAAATCTTATATCATGGAGTGCACGAAAACAAGCTACTGTATCAAGATCAAGTACAGAAGCTGAGTACAAAGCTTTGGCTAATGCCACGGCAGAGTTGATATGGGTTCAAACCCTGTTGAATGAGTTACATGTTAATCACTCTCCTGTTGCACGGTTGTGGTGTGATAACATTGGTGCAACATATCTATCAGCAAATCCAGTGTTTCATGCTAGAACAAAACACATTGAGGTAGATTATCACTTTGTGCGAGAAAGGGTAGCTAAGAAGCTTCTTGATATTCGGTTCATCCCCACTAATGATCAAGTTGCAGATGGCTTCACTAAAGCCTTATCATGGCGCAAGTTAGAAGAGTTCAAGAACAATCTCAACTTGGTGAAGTTATGATTGAGGGGGTGTGTTAGAATATATTGTATGTATATACGGTTATGCATATAAAACCGTATATACCTTTGGTATTGCGTGCGTCATACTCCTTGTAATCTGGTAGTTAGGTTTAAGCTTCGATCCTTATCTTGTAGATAGCTAACTTGAGGATCAAGCCTAACCAACTACCAAATCCTGTAAACCCTAGCCTATGGCTATATATAACACGCAACGCGTCCCTGCTAGACATACGCTTCAAGCCATCTTTCAGGCCGGACCGACCAGTTTTCCTACTGGTCCTGGACCGTACGGCCCGGTCCTGAACAGGCCAGGAACGGGCCCAAAAGCTTGCTCGTTCCGTCCACTTAGACTGACCATGGCTGGGGGTGACTCCAACCAGTCAGCGGCGAGGGGACTTGCGACAGGAGGGAGGCGACCACCGGAGGAATGATCGCAGGTGGCATTGTTGGCCGGCAAGAGCAGCCCGCCGAGCGCGGGCGATGGCAAACGCGGTCCGCCATGGACGCGAGCTGCTGGTCAACGCTCGAGGGGAGACGTGAGGACGAAGCGTTACAGCGAGAGGATGCCAAATCCAGCGGCTGCGCATAAATCCATCTTGGCGTTGAGCTCACAATCTTTTAAGCAACATCATTCAGAAATGGTGAATCGAAGCCTGCTTGTCAAATATAGCGAGGTGAGTTTCACTGCTCTGTTTGTGCTCCCATGCTCTGCTTATATGTTCTCCTAGTCCTCGTTTCGTTTCTAACCAAATTCATCAGACTGAATCAACTTGATGCATAAGTAGCACGCATAACGCACTTGTGCGTGTTCAGAGTTTCAGACACCGTTTAGGCTCAACTTACTAAGCATAAACTCCCCTTTTTCATAATATGCTGAACTGGAAACTAACGACTGAGAAAAATCAACAATGAGCTGGGCTATGATAAACAATGGAAAACTGATAGGAATACAGTAGAAAACCAGTCACACAACAGGAATATAGCACACCCAACTCAACTATGCAGCAACCCAAGTTAAGATCCACCACCAAGTACAGGATCAATAACAACATAACATAAGATTAGCCTTCGTTGCATCATATAATGTGCTCTTCGAAACTCGAACCACGGTGATGAAATCCTCTTTGCTTGCCTTTGCTACAATGTGCTCAAGAACCATGTGTGTGCACTGCTTACAGTTCCGGGCCAGATCAACAACGGGCATTCTGTTATCTGTATCGAAACAATAATAAGAGAAGAGAAGAGCGATGGAGCGCAAGCAATGTGTACATACTCAGTTTCCTTGTTCTCCTCCCATACATACCATTTCGTTAGTTCAAACTTTCAAAGACACAAAGAGTTTACATGTGCTCTGTGGCAAAGGGATCCTATGAAATAGCAGCTCCGGAAGGAAAGCTTCTGAAGGGAGCTGAGATCTCCTGGCCACTCTGGTAGTCGTCTGAAGTTTAAAACCAGGAGGCAGGTGCAACCATTGGGATGCATGGACTGGAGGGAGGTGATATTGAGGGGCGGCACCCTACTTACTCAGGTGAGATATATATCCCGCTGGGGTGACTGTGGAGGGCTGTTGGGGCGTTGAGATGGCTGTGCTTCATTGCGCTCCGAGGAGCCGTCACCTCCGCCTCCATTGCCGCTGCCAGTGTTGGAGGTGCTGCCTTTGGTGCCGCCGCTTTGCTCAGATTGTTTGTCTGGGTCGGGAGCAACATATTGTCTGCAGAATCAACATGTTCGACATCTTGGTTAGGTACAAGCAACCCGTGGGCACTCTGTCTATGCAGATGTAGAAAAGCAGAATGACGCAGTGCAAGGAAGGTAAAAAAAAGGACAGCGACGAAACTAACAGCGGCTGGTAATGAAGGTGAAATATACTCATGAGCAGAACTGTAGAACGGTAATATAGGAGGAATATGGTAGGTACATACTCATATTTTGGACGGATGTGAGCGAGCACTTCCTTGTTCAGCTCCAATTCACACCATTCTTTCAAACCGGAAGACTCAGAGACATACAAATCCTTGAGGTTGACGAGTTTCCCGATGCTCTTTGGGAAAGATTCTATCTTGTTGCACTCGTGTATTGCAAGCACCTCAAGAGAGGTGAGATCTCCTAACCACTCCGGTAGCGCTTTTAACCAGCGGCAACGATTGAGATGCATCGACTTAAGGGAGGCGAGCTGTTTCATGCTATCCGGGAAACAACTTAGCGATCCGCAGTTCCTGGAGAGAGTTGAGGCCACCAAAGTCCAGTGGTAGCGATCGCATGAAATCGCCATAAAAGAAACATAGTATCTGGAGACCGGACAGGGCATGTGGAGGTAAGCTGGTTTTGAATTTCTGGCTAAGTCTTGTACCAGTGACGGGAAGGTTGTTGATAGTTAAGCTGTGCAGGCCAGGGAGGTTGTCAAGCAAGCTCCAGTTAGCGTATTCCTCGGTGCAGCTTTCGACCACCAGTTGAGTTACCAGAGAAGGGATACAAGGAGGGCGCTCCACACAAGGTTTGAACGTCATCACTTTGTTGCATCCCTCTTTTACCACCAACCTCACAGCTTGAGGCGGGAGAGGTACAAATACCAAGTTGGGGCAATTCTTAACCTCTAATTCGTCAATGGCCGGGAACATGAGCTCCTGACCACCATCACCTTCGCATCTGGTGCTGAACTCTTGTAGGCCAGAGATATCATCAATTGTGAGCTTGGAGAGTCGCTTCGATGCTGGCCAGTTGCCAAAATTCAGAAAATGGGCATTGATTCTTGTGATGGCCATCTTTCGGAGCACCAACCGTTGCAGGTTTGGTAAAAGACCAAGCGGTGGTAGCTGTGTGCACGTCCCAATATCCTCCAGGGTAACATCTGCTAGATTAAGGAGACTACGGCAAATACTCGGCCGCCACCAGGCCATGGGGGAGCGAAAGAGTCCACTGCCGCTGTAACCATGTATATTGAGGAACTGCAGACTATGTGGTGGCACTAATTCTCCTAGAAGAACATTGGCGTCCAACAATTCTTGAGAATGCGGAGTCCAACAAAGCTTCAACGTGACAAGACGTCCTTTCTCTCCCAACCTTATGCTCCGCGCTTCCTCCAAGGACTTGACCTTTTCAACACAGCTTATCTCCATCTCTTGGCAATTGACATCCTCAAGCTGCACAAAATTGCCTCTGTTGTTGCAAGCGCCAACCACAAACTGGTAACTCTTCAGACCCCAACAGTGCGTCAGAACAATTAATCCCAGACCCTCCATTTTATATATCTTTTCGGGCACAGTCTCTAGTCTAGTGCAGCCCGAGAGGTTCAGTGTATGCAGGTTCTTGAGGTCAGCTAGGCTTTCAGGTAGATTACGAAGAAACGTGTTATGGGATAGGTCCAGATGCTCCAGATTGCGAACTAGAGTACATGGATGTTCTTGATGTATTGACCAATTTGCTGTTGTTGACCTTCTTCCGTTCGCGGCTGGAAGTGAAGAAACATGGATAGGTTCAAATACCGCAGCTTTCTGAGACCGCCCATAGCCCCTTTTAGCCCATCAAGACTGTGGGCCTCATGTTCAGCAGTAGAAGCGCAAGGGTGTGACAAGTTGAGATGTTGGAGATTGGTAACACCATGAGCTTTCTGGATCACCTTAACAAAAGACCAGAATGACAAATCCAGATGTTGCAAACTCGTCAGGTTGCAGAATGTCTGTGGCAGATCCTTCAGTGCATGGCAACGTGATAAATCAAGATGCGACAAGCTGACCAGGCCGTCAATTGATTCAGGAAGATTTGATAGTCCGGAGCAGCCTGACAAGTCAAGGTGCAACAAGCTTGTTAGCTTCCCGAATGACTCAGGCAGAGTAACTAGACCAGAGCAGCCTGACAAGTCAAGGTGCAACAAGCTTGTTAGCTTCCCGAATGACTCAGGCAGAGTAACTAGACCAGAGCAGCCTGACAAGTCAAGGTGCAACAAGCTTGTTAGCTTCCCGAATGACTCAGGCAGAGTAACTAGACCAGAGCAGCCTGATAAATTGATATGTGGCAGCTGAATAAGCTTCCCAAATGACTCAGGCAGGGTTAACAGTTCAGTGCAGCCTGATAAATCAACATGCTTCAAATTTAGTAGCTTCCCGATTGATGTCGGTAGATTTGATAAACCAGAGCAACCTGATAAGGCGACACGCACCAACTTTATTAGCTTCCCAAACGATTCTGGCAGAGTTGCTAGTGCAGAGCATCCAGATAAATCAATGTACTCCAAATCTGTCAGCTTCCCCAATGATTTCGGCAGACTTTCCAGTTTGGAGCAGCGTGATAGATCAACATACACCAAATTTAGAAGATCTCCAAATGAATCCGGCAGGGTTATCAGTCCAGTGCAGCCTGATAAACTAAGACATGCCAAGTGCCTCAACTGACAGACTGTTTCAGGAAGTTTCTGCATGGGGTGCTCCTTTATTTCCAGGATACGCAGCCACCTAGCAGATGAAAACGAATCATCATTGAGCTCCATTTTGCTACATCCGCCCTTAGTTGGGGAAGCAGTATACTCCATAACTGCACTGGCCTGGCATCAATATCAGTCAGCACTGCATAGCGGCCATGATCCCTCACATAATCCTGATAAGATGTCTCCATCCTGACGGCGTCAGAACTATGCTCGGAATCATCAAGAATAAACTCGTCATGCAATCCGTTAGAACATATCCAGCTATACATGGGCTGTACGGGAAGAAGCACATCCCCCACAGTGAGCAAGAGTGCACCCTTATCATCCTTTTCACTAGTCTGCAAGAAAGTGATAAGCTGCATTACAGAATTTCAATTCTAGTCTTATTTGTACTGTTATAACAAATGTTTTGATCATTTTTTATTTACGTGTATTTGCTTGCAAACAATGGCTTGTAGAGTTGAGATATGCCCATTTTTGGAAGTTCTGGATCATGTCAAAATCTTTGATTTTACCCAAGAACAAGTACAAAAAAGGATCCCAGAAGCCCCCAGCCCAACTATGGAACCTCCAGTATCTGTCACACTACTTGACATAAGCAACAGTGTGACAGCCTTAGGTGGTGATGTCTTTGACAAAACTGAAGCTATTGACACTGAACAGGAAGAAGAGAATGGCGAAACTGAAGATGTGCAGGTGTCAGACAAAGGAAAGGAGAAGGCATACTCAGTGGAAGACGTGTTTGGCTGAGCTGGCACCAGTGTTATTTCATGTGGGGTCGTTGGTCAGTGATTGGAGGGTGCAGTTATAGGCCCAGAGTCGTGTTTGTTGGAACCCGCCCACGCATCAATCACATCAATCAAAAACCTAACGAATACTTTAGCCAAGGGCTCTTGTCATGCCCTTTTTTCTTTCTTTATTTCTTTTTCTCCTTTCCTCTCAGTGTGTTACAAAACTCACGCAGCCTCGTGTGTATATATATATACACACCAAGCCACGACCCAAAACTCAGCCTAATCCTACACGGACTCTTAACAGACTAAACCTTGCCTAAACAAGTACTACATTGACTCGGACACTACTAGCTATGACCAATGACTCCAACTAGTACTCTTACATGACTCCTGGTGCTACTAGATTAGGACACGGCTAACACTAGCTAGCTAGGAAACTAACTTGCGATTCATCATGGCTTAATACTATCTATTCAAGAGTATTGCTAACAGTGTTTGATCTAAATTATATGGCAATAAAGAAAGAACTTTCTGTGACCTCAAATTCTTGCTCATTTTGTCAATCTGTGTTACATCTAGCTCCATCATAGGTTAGATCATAACAGTATCCCCAAATCCTGCCATCGTATTCAAGTCACAAATGATACTCACAGCTCCAAACCATCTAAATCAGAACCTCCAAAGAGTAAAATCAAAAGACAGAAGTCGGAGGCTTCGACACCAATGAGTCCGAAAGAAAAAATAGAGAGATGCGGTAGAATTTGTAAAAAGCAAAACATCCCGTCATTAATCTAGTGGACAATCTCTTTACTAGTAGATCCCAGCCATTAGATCTACATAACCATATCTAAATAGATCGAACCCGTTAGATCTAATCGTAGTAGATAAACAGATATTTCGTAATTTATACATAAACATATCGTAATTATATCTAAATAAACTAATGACATCCATTGGACCTACATATATATTGTATTTAAACAGATAACATCTTTTAGATCTACATAGCCATACCTGGACATACATTAGATCTTCGTAATTGTACCAAAACAGATTATAGCCAGTATATTTTCACATTAGAAAGACATAGTCGATACATCATCATAGTTGCACTTGGAGATATTTCACATGAAAAATGCTTTTAAGTGTGCATGTTAATAATTAGTTGGAATATAACAACAAGTAAACATTACGTCTGATTAAAAAAAATAGATCTCACTACATACATCAATATTAATCTAATGCAATGGATATACATGACTGGAAGCCCTCTTGTGATCTTATACTATGTAAACAATAAAAAAGGGCAGCCCGGTGCATGTAGCTCCCGCTTGCGCAGGGTCCGGGGAAGGGTCCGACCAATTTGGGTCTATTGTACTTTGTGATCTTATACTATGTAAACAATAATCGGCAGAAATTTCCATAGGGTCATCCATAAAAGAAAATGATATATGAGTGATTGAGCACCAACATGCATCGAGGGAGGATGACAGAAATGAGAGCTAATTACTGGAATTGGTAGCTTGTGGGTGAGGGCAGGCCTGGCGCAGTGGTGAAGTCCTCCCCACTTGTGCCAAGAGGTCCTGGGTTCGAACCAGCCTCTCTGCATTGCACTTTGCAGGGGTAAGACTAGGTACCTATAATCCCTCCCCAGACCCCATCTTGTGTGGGAGCTTCTATGCACTGGGTCTGTCCTTTGGTAGCTTGTGGGTAACCCGGTCATTCATTTGTTATTTCTTTGTTTTCTATAAAGATGATCCAATTGTTATCCCTGTTTGATACCTGTGTGCATGTGGTGTGAACCTTCGTGTCGTACATTTGTGGCTCTGGTGGTTTACTTTATATAAAGCGGAGGCAAAAGCCTTTTTCGGTTATAAAGATGATCCAATTGTACATGTAATCAAGAACACGAGGCCAGATAGGAATGGCTGTATGCATCGATTGATGCAGAGGCCGGGGGTTTAACCTCATTTTCCAAAAAAAAAATGAGGCCAGATAGGAACAAAACAAAATTATGCTGTACAACCATGCACACAATGACAGAGGGGCATATACGCCAGGGAGCCTATAACAGTTGATCTAACGGGTGTGTGGTTTGCAGACTATTTTAGTCGATGTCCTCGCAGCTCGAAGCATGTCTGAATACACAGATTATTAACAACTACATTAGATCTTTGTTTTGTAAAAAAAATGTTTCACAATTTGTTTTTGTTATTTGTTAGCAGCATAATCATATATTTATATGGAAAATAAAGGTCAAAGATACACCTTTAGAAATAAAATCTAGAATGCCGTGTGTTATGCAATGAAGAGGGTAAATATGAGTAAAAAAATGTCTACCTGAAAAAAAAGTACTTTAAACTTGTGATGCACAAAATGATGCCCTCACATCTGCAAGGCCACTGTGCTTGTTCAGTTTGAACTTTTTTAGAAGGTAACTTGAATTATTTTATGGAGGAGTCTCAATATATGCAAATTTTTGCTCTATAGATCCATCTATTAGTTACTGCGTTTGTACATATCCTAAAAGCAGGGCTGGGGGCTCGAACGTTCTAGTGGCCGTATTAGCTTGATACATTTTTATGAAGAACCAATGAAACCATTAGCTTGATAACTTCAGAAAAAAAGTCTGATATAATATGTGTGCTCTCCGTGGATATGTGAACATGTGATTCTCTTGTAAGTGATTGATGAGAGACTAAATTAGGAGAAAGAAGTGCAGGCACGATCTTTGGAACAAAACAAATGGAGACAAGATCTGAGATGAAATATCTAGAAAGTATACTCACCAGAGGCGGCTTCATGACTTGAAGGAGTGACAAGTCCAAAAGGCTACTAATATACTGCTCAACAAGCTGTGTGACTGAGGAGCTCTCGGATGGGTCAGGCTCTATAAGACGGAGAGCAATCCACTGACGAATGAGGCATTCTTTGACTACAATGTGACCCTTGGGGAACATGGCACAATAAGCATAACACAACCTCAGGCTTGATGGATCATGTATGCAATCCTGAGGAATGGACCTGTCATGTTACTCTCTGAAGATTTGCATAGATCTCTGCGGAGTGCCTCTTCCCAACCTCTAGCATCATTGTACCGTAGCAGGGCCCCAAGTACCTTAGCGTCAGAGGTGTCACCCTCACACTGTTTTGCAATCTCCCGTCCAATCTTCTCCAAGTTTTCTTTGTCGGACTGGGGTCTATGTTCAAAGCCACTTGTGTCTTTGATTATTGTCCAGCACATATCACCCACTAAACGTTGTAGCTTGATTGGTTCCCTGGTAAAAAATGACTGTCCCATGTCCCCGCGCAGAGTTGCTATTACGATCACCTTACAGCTCTTGTCGCCTACACGGAACATGCGCTTGAACTGAGCACAGTCCTCGTCCTTTAGGTGCAGGCCATCTAAAACAACGAGCGCCTCCTTATTATTTAGTAGCTCATGGAGGCGCTTCGTTATATACTCCATGTCCTGATTTGAAGACCCGTGATTGATGTTGGTCTGTTCTCTCGACAGTTGAGAAATTATGAACACACCTATCCTATGCAAGTCATATGTCTCGGAGAGAGGGACCCATACCCGAGAATGGTCTTTTTTTTTTTTTTGAAACAAGGCAAAAGGCTTGCCATTTTCATTGAATAAGAAGAAGGTTTAATAGTCTTGGCCAAAAGACCAGGTTACAAGCATCACTCTCGCGGCATCCCATACCCGAGAATGGTCTTTGAATCCGGTATCGTGGAAAACCTTTTCTACAACGGCTGTCCTGGCCTGGTCTTCCTGTCCTTTGATGGGAAGAATGACAGGGCCGTTATAGGTGTTAAACGCATACATTATCCTCTGGATTTGTTTCTTCTCTTCTTCTTTTTTGCGCTGGAAATTCTTCTCTTCTTCAGCCTCATCTGGTGCACGAAAATCCCGAGGAGCACTGATACCCAAACCATCCAACTCCAGCTTTATCGCCTTGAGTTCATCTATCACCCCCCTCATCTTGTGGACCATGGGGTTCTTCTTGCCAACAACCGCAAAGCATGGCAAGATGCTTGTCACCTGTACAAGGAATCAGTTTCAGAAGTGTAAGGACATCTCCTCATGAATTTCGTGATTCTGCGAAACTCTGCCCTTCCAGGTACAGGTAGTAATGAATTAAGGTGGACATAAATCAGTTTCAGAAGTCTCCTCGTGAATTTCAGATCTGAGTTTGAGTACAGTTCTTCCTCACCCGCCTCACCCACTCCCGCACCGGCTCCTCCTCTGACCGCGGTTCCATCCCCCGCACCAGCAGCCTCTCGGCCTCACCCAGGAGCCGCAAATCTACGGCCTCCAGCGCCTCCTTCATTTCTTCCAGCAGGCCGCTGGTGAGTTTCCTACCCGCCGTGGTCTCATCTCCGATGGCGGATCTGAGCTTTGCGCATGCGCTTTGGACGATGGCTTCGGCCATGGCGACTTCCCCCACTCCAACCAGCTCTACTTGTTTGTGGTCAACGACAACGGAATGGTACAGAGGCAGAGCAGAGCACCTCCATGCGTATATTCGAGCAGCTGGTATAGAGTTGTGTATTGGGCTATTGGCTACCGACAGCAAATTAACAAACATCGGCATCTCTTAGAGCATCTCTCCAATAAATTATGTATTTTAACATGGCATAAAGTTCTTACTCCCTCATTTGCGGTTTATAAGGCTCAATTCAAAAATCTCACCAACCAAGGTAGATGGTAAATGGTGGAATACTTTTTGTAGTTTGCAAAAACACCCAATTAATGCTTTTATTTTTCTAAAAAATTATGTTTACCAATATATTAATTACAATGCATGCATGCATGAAGTACATGCATTGGTCAATTTTCTCTTAATATTTGCATGCAATGATTTAATGCACCTTGAAATCTGAGCTTGTGATGGGGAACAACCAAATTAAACCTTATAAAATGGAAAAACTAAAATTTTAAGATAGGCCCTATAAACCGGAAAGGAGGGAGTATTACAAGACATCGACAAGACAAGCCTATAAACAGAGCAGATAGCTAGACTTTACACAAATTGGAACATCAGCCAAGAGAAAAAAATTACAATCAAAACCAAAGAATTCCCTGAGCTTAACGCCAACGTTCGTCATCTGCATATGGCATCACCAAACCAGCCATCAAAATAAAAGTTGACGGATCACCTTCTCACGAGAGTTCGACGCAGCTCAATCACTAATATGGAGCTTTGCAGACCTTTAAGGTGGCTCATTCAAGGCAAAATCATTGTCGTTAAGTGAATCAGACCGAGGCAACACCCCGGGCACGCCCATCGAGCACCAAATCTGACACCCCTGCACGAATAAGACATTGAATGAGGAAAGCATACCTGCCAACCACCAACCACAAGGAAATCAACCTTATGGTAAACACCTACATTCTATGGATTTACAAAAATCTTAAGCTACACATCTTTTCTTTGTCGCATGGTGTCCTAGAATTACTAAAACCGATGACCACCTCGAGGCTACTGGGCGTATTGCTATGCTTGGTGCTAATATAAATGAAGAATAAGAGTTTGCACCTCCATGCCTTTGCCAAGGCAGACGAGTGTCTCCATCATGAGACCGGATTTGGTTCAAGGCGGCCTAGAGGTCGGCTCGCTAGTCGGGAAGGACGCCCGGGCTCGCTAGAGCCATCATCTGGCAGTGTCTCGCCAACTCGGCCTCGGATATCACGAGACCCGTGCCAGTGACTTCGGCGCGGGTTTCTCGGCGTCGGGAGATGTGGAGGTTGCTGGATACTCTTGTGGGCTTGGATCCACATGAGCCGAGGAGGCCGGACTGATGACCAACCTCTCTTCATGTGACCGCGAAGGATTACCTCCTCGGTCCATATCCACATTTGCCACAACCAAGGCATCAACCTCGAGCGTGGTATCGACAGCCTCACCCTTGACACTGCAGGTCAGAGGTGGGAGATTAAGTTCACTCCCCTGAACCTCGGTTTGGATGAGGGGAAGCAGCTTCCACCTCGGGGGAGGGGGCAGTAATGACCGCCTCCACTAGAAGATGGTGGTGCCCTCGCACGAACGAAGGACAGACCACAATCCAGAAGCAGGACCTTTAGTTGGATTAGGATCCTGGGTGGCCGACGCCAAGGATGGGTCGAGCGCCTAGACGTCGAGCTCTCGTCGGCGCTTGACACCCTGCAAAGGAGACAACCACTCATCGACATCTGAGGTGGCCGCGTGGCTCGTCCCTCCGCACTCGGCAGGCAGAGGGAGTATGTTGCCTTCCTGCCGGTCGCCGGTGCTGGAACCGACCTCCGAACTCTCATGGTTGAGGATGAGGGGTGGGGTAGCTACGCGTGGCAACACCCTTAGAGGTTTTCATCGGCCAAGCCTTGGTTGGGGACGTGGAATTGTCTTTGAGAAGTAGACTGGCGAGGATGGCATCCACATGGTCCTCGGGTTGGGGAGCCGGAGACCGGGCTCCTATGGTGAATTCGCGCCAGCTCTGGAAAAAAATAATCAATGTAAAGACTTTGTTAAAGGGTTAGTATTAAGGGATATGTCCAAAAAACAGGAAATAAGAATATCATCAGACCTTGCCTCTGGTGCACCCACCCGATAACCATCGTCGGGCCCTTGACCCTGAAGGATTGGTCCTTCTTGGTAAAGAGGAGGGTTTGCATTTAACCAAGGGTTCTCCTCCCGTGAAATCCTTGGATGAACGAGGTCTCATCGGCTTCCATGATGAATTGCCACATCGGGGGAGCTCGAGCCGGAGAGATTGATTGCCGTGTTGGAGCACCACATACATCACATCTATGAAGTTGACCTTCATGTTGATCAAGTGTTGCACCCTTGCCAAAAGCTTGGGCAACTCCTTGGCATCCTCCCAAGCGTTGTTCTTGAGAATTAAGTGATGTGTGAGTAGTTCATCCTGGGGGCTGAGTGTATGTACTAGTAGCTATGTGTTCAATATCTCTCTCGTGTTCTTGATGTCTTTCGATCTTGATTTATCATGAGTTTTATTAATATAGTTGCATCATATGATGTTCATCTCCCTCTATCTCTTTTTGTGGTGAACCGAGTCTTGGTCTTTGAAGTTTCTTTATGTTCGACTGAATACTTTGTGAAAGAACATACGGTGCCCCCATGTTTGGTTTTGGTAATTGATGACATTCTCTATGGACTAATGGTCGCCTTGAGTTATATTCGTAGGATTTGTCCATAGGCATTTCTTGAAGTCCATATGTTGGTTTCAAGGAGTTTATGATGTGACCAAGGTGCTATTCAAGGAATTATCCAAAGATTGGTCATGTGAGAGTTGAGCTTATTGCGAGCATGTCTTGAAGAAACAGATTGTGTAAACATTCATGTTTGCCTTCAAGACATCATCCTAATGAAGAGAGTTGGAAAGATTCAAGGTTGATCAAGACTAAGTACAAAGAGTGATTCAAGTTGATCAACACGCAAAGCGTAGAAGATGTACCGAGTGGGATCAAGTGGTCTCGTGGTAGGGTAAGCTTGTCCATTACATTTTGTGTACCAACCCATGGTCTATGTGAGAGTTTGTTGTGGGGTTAGGTTTGCTTCCATGGGCGTGTATCAATAGTAAGATCTCATACAACCCATGGAGGATGACATCACGTGGTGATCGTCATCAAGGTTGTGGTGTGCAAGTTCAAGTGGAGCAACACGAAGAGTGGCTCACCCATAATGGAGTATGGGGGAGCAATCATGCTTGAAGCTTGTCGTCCATTGTGGTGGCAATAGACTTGTGAAGATGTGCCAAAGAGTGGCTCACCCATAGTGGAGTATGGGGGAGCAATCATCTAGTCTTCATCGAGCCAATGCAATCAAGAAAGGTGGTCCAACTTGACGAAGTCAAGATCGTCATCATCTAGCTCAAGTGGACTATGTGCTAGGCAAAGGTTTGTCCTTGATAGGTTTTCTATTTTACCGGTCTCATGGTGGTAGTTGGGAGACCGGGTTATAAGATCGATTGCCATACTATTGAGGGGGGCTCTCAAGTTAGTAGTTTGATCGTATCGTTTGTAGAGAGCTCAAACCATTGCATCCTTGCATCATCTTTCTTGGTTCTTTTTTGGTGTTTCTCTTTGTGTTTTTTAGAGCTTATGGTCATCTTCCTTACAAACTCAAGTTCATCGAAAACGGAGTTCATGTGCATCTTCTATGATGTTTTTGATGTGGGAGTTTTTGCCGGTTCTTCATTCATAGAGGTTTCACATCTCTATATCATTGGCATTTATTCTCCATTTCTTGTTCTTATTTTAGCCAATCGCTTTTGGATAGCTCTTGTCGTCATCTATCCAACAAGCTTGAGTTTCCTCAATTCGGAGCCCGTATGCGAAAGTTATGGCTGTTTTGTTCTTACCTGTTTTTCATAGACTGGTTGTACCGCTTCTTACACCGGTTGTACCGGTTGACTGGTACTACCGGTGTTTGGGGCTATTGTACCGGTCCACACTTGGTCCGAAGGTTGTATCGTCCATGTACCGCTGTACCACCGGACTAGGTTCTATTGTGGAACGGTTCTTGGGTGGTTGTCTATTGTGGAACGGTTCTTCGGCGGTTGTGGGCTAGTTTTACTGGTACTATCGGTGCCACGGGCGGTTGTACCGCTTAGTGATTTTCCTACAGGTAGGTTCTATCTGTGCTTTGACCGGTTGTACCGGTCCTACTGTTTTCTGCACATAACGTGCAGATTCGTGGGGACCTATAAAAGGGGATCTTCTTCCCCATTGGACCGCATCTCTTGAGCTCGTGTTCTTCCCCCATTGTTGACCTTCTTCGAGCTTGCTATCTCTCAATCCCTCCATGGATTCTTGCTAGTTTTTTAGGGGAAAGAGCCTAGATCCACATTTCCACCAATCACTTTCTCCTCTATGTGAGGGGAAACCCATGGATCTAGATCTTGGAGTTTTTTGTGTTCTCTTCTTCGTTCTTCCTCTCATTTTCTTCCCTAGCATTAGTTGCTTTGGTGGGATTTGGGGGAGAAGGACTGGGCACTCTGTGTGCCCTTGCCATTGCATTTGGTGCATCGGTTTAAGTTCTCCACGGTGATGCTTGGAAGTTACAAGTTGAGAAGCTTATTACTCTTGGGTGCTTGGCACTCTTGAGCTTGTTCCTCTTGGGTGCCTTGGTGCCCAAGACGGTTGGTGGTGTTTGTTGGAAATATGCCCTAGAGGCAATAATAAATGGATTATTATATTTCCTTGTTCATGATAATTGTCTATTGTTCATGCCATAATTGTATTGTTCGGAAATCATAATACATGTGTGAATGCATAGACGACAATGTGTCCCTAGTAAGCCTCTAGTTGACTAGCTCGTTGATCAACAGATAGTCATGATTTCCTGGCTATGGACATAGAGATGTCATTGATAACGAGATCACATCATTAGGAGAATGATGTGATGGACAAGACCCAATACTAAGCATAGCACAAGATCGTGTAGTTCGTTTTGCTAGAGCTTTCCAATGTCGAGTATCTTTTCCTTAGACCATGAGATCGTGTAACTCCCGGATACCGTATGAATGCTTTGGGTGTACCAAACGTCACAACGTAACTGGGTGACTATAAAGGTGCACTACAGGTATCTCTGAAAGTATCTGTTGGGTTGACACGGATCGAGACTGGGATTTGTCACTCCGTATGACGGAGAGGTATCACCGGGCCCACTCGGTAATGCATCATCATAATGAGCTCAAAGTGACCAAGTGTTTGGTCACGGGATCATGCATTACGGTACGAGTAAAGTGACTTGCCGGTAACGAGACTAAACGAGGTATTGGGATACCGACGATCGAGTCTCGGGCAAGTAACCTACCGATTGACAAAGGGAATAGTTTACGGGGTTGCTTGAACCCTCGACATCGTGGTTCATCCGATGACATCATCGAGGAACATGTGGGAGCCAACATGGGTATCCAGATCCCGCTGTTGGTTATTGCCCGAGAGTCGTCTCGGTCATGTCTGCATGTCTCCCGAACCCGTAGGGTCTACACACTTAAGGTTCGGTGACGCTAGGGTTATTAGGAAGACTTGTATGTGATTACCGAATGTTGTTCGGAGTCCCGGATGAGATCCCGGACGTCACGAGGAGTTCCGGAATGGTCCGGAGGTAAAGATTATATATGGGAAGTTGTCATACGGACACCGGAATAGTTCGGGGCATATCGGTAATGTACCAGGACCACCGGAAGGGTCCCGGGGGTCCACCGGGTGGGGCCACCCATCCCGGAGGGGCCCCATGGGCTGAAGTAGGAGGGGAACCAGCCCATAGTGGGCTGGTGCGCCCCCTTAGGCCCACCCCCTGCGCCTAGGGTTGGAAACCCTAGGGTGGGGGGGCGCCCCACTTGGCTTGGGGGGCACTCCACCCCCTTGGCCGCCGCCCCCCCTGGGAGATTGGATCTCCAGGGGCCGGCGCCCCCCCTGGGGGCCTATATAAAGGGGGGAAGGGAGGGGGCAGCCGCACCCTAGTGCTTGGCGCCTCCCTCTCCCCGTTACACATCTCCCTCTCTCCACAGAAGCTTGGCGAAGCCCTGCCGGAGTCCTGCTGCATCCACCACCACGCCGTCGTGCTGCTGGATCTTCATCAACCTCTCCTCCCCCCTTGCTGGATCAAGAAGGAGGAGACGTCTCCCGTCCCGTACGTGTGTTGAACGCGGAGGTGCCGTCTGTTCGGCACTTGGTCATCGGTGATCGGAATCACGACGAGTACGACTACGTCATCACCATCCCCTTCAAAGCTTCCGCACGCGATCTACAAGTGGTATGTAGATGCAATCTCTATCCCATTACTCGTTGCTTAGATGAACTCATAGATGGATCTTGGTGAAACCGTAGGAAAAATTTTATTTTCTGCAACGTTCCCCAACAGTGGCATCATGAGCCAGGTTTATACGTAGTTCTCTATTGCACGAGTAGAACACAAAGTAGTTGTGGGCGTCGAATTGTCAATTCTTCTTGCCGTTACTAGTCTTATCTTGGTTCAGCGGTATTGTGGGATGAAGCGGCCCGGACCAACCTTACACGTACGCTTACGTGAGACCGGTTCCACCGACTGACATGCACTAGATGCATAAGGTGGCTGGCGGGTGTCTGTCTCTCCCACTTTAGTTGGACCGGATTCGATGAACAGGGTCCTTATGAAGGGTAAATAGAGATTGATAATTCACGTTGTGGTTTTAACGTAGGTAAGAAACGTTCTTGCTAGCAACCTATAACAGCCACGTAAAAACATGCAACAACAATTAGAGGACGTCTAACTTGTTTTTGCAGCAAGTGCTTTGTGATGTGATATGGCCAGAAGTTGTGATGAATCATGTGATGTATGAGATGATCTTGTTATTGTAATAGGAATCACGACTTGCATGTCGATGAGTATGACAACCGGCAGGAGCCATAGGAGTTGTCATTATTCTTTTATGACCTGCGTGTCGCCATGTAAATTACTTTACTTTATTGCTAAACGTGTTAGCCATAGTAGTAGTAGTAATAGTTGGCGAACAACTCCATGGAGACACAATGATGGAGATCATGATGATGGAGATCATGGTGTCGTGCCGGTGACAAGATGATCATGGAGCCCCAAGATGGAGATCGAAGGAGCTATGTGATGATGGCCATATCATGTCACTACTATATAATTGCATGTGATGTTTATTATGTTTGTGCATCTTGTTTACTTAGAACGACGGTAGTAAATAAGATGATCCCTCATTAAAATATCAAAATTGTGTTCTCCCTAACTGTGCACCGTTGCTAAGGTTCGTCGTTCCGAAGCACCACGTGATGATCGGGTGTGATAGGTCCTTACGTTCGCATACAACGGGTGTAAGCCAGATTTACACACGCAATACACTTAGGTTGGATTGACGAGCCTAGCATGTACAGACATGGCCTCGGAACACGGAGGACCGAAAGGTCGAACATGAGTCGTATAGAAGATACGATCAACATAGAGATGTTCACCGATGATGACTAGTCCGTCTCACGTGATGATCGGACACGGCCTAGTTGACTCGGATCATGTATCACTTAGATGACTAGAGGGATGTCAAATCTGAGTGGGAGTTCATTCATTAATTTTGAACTTAATTATCATGAACTTAGTCTAAATCTTTACAACATGTCTTGTAGATCAAATGGCCCACGTCAACCTCAACTTCAACGCGTTCCTAGAGAAAACTAAGCTGAAAGATGATGGCAGCAACTATTCGGACTGGGTCCGGAACCTGAGGATCATCCTCATAGCAGCCAAGAAAGATTATGTCCTAGAAGCACCGCTAGGTGAAGCACCATTCCCAGAAAACCAGGACGTTATGAACGCCATCAGTCACGTGCTGATGATTACTCCCTCGTTCAGTGCGGCATGCTTTTCAGCTTAGAACCGGGGCTTCAAAAGCGTTTTGAGAAGCACGGAGCATATGAGATGTTCCAGGAGCTGAAATTGATTTTCCAAGCTCATGCCCGGGTCGAGAGATATGAAGTCTCCGACAAGTTCTTTAGCTGCAAAATGGAGGAAAATAGCTCTGTCAGTGAACACATACTCAAGATGTCTGGGTTGCACAACCGCTTGACTCAGCTGGAAGTTAATCTTCCGGATGAGGCGGTCATTGACAGAATCCTTCAGTCGCTCCCACCTAGCTACAAAAGCTTCGTGATGAACTACAACATGCAGGGGATGGAAAAGACCATTCCTGAGTTGTATTCAATGCTGAAATGTGCGGAGGTGGAAATCAAAAAGGAACATCAAGTGTTGATGGTGAATAAAACCACTAAGTTCAAGAAAGGCAAGGGCAAGAAAAACTTCAAGAAGGACGGCAAGGAGGTTGCCGCGCCTGGTAAACCAGTTGCCAGGAAGAAGTCAAAGAATGGACCCAAACCTGAAACTGAGTGCTTTTATTGCAAGGGAAGTGGTCACTGGAAACGGAATTGCCCCAAGTACTTAGCGGATAAGAAGGCCGGCAATACTAAAGGTATATGTGATATACATGTTATTGATGTGTACCTTACCAGTGCTCGTAGTAGTTCCTGGGTATTTGATACCGGTGCTGTTGCTCATATTTGTAACTCACAGCAGGAGCTACGGAATAAGAGAAGACTGGCGAAAGACGAGGTGACGATGCGCGTCGGGAATGGTTCCAAGGTCGATGTGATCGCCGTCGGCACGCTACCTCTACATTTACCTACGGGATTAGTTTTAAACCTCAATAATTGTTATTTGGTGCCAAGTTTGAGCATGAACATTGTGTCTGGATCTCGTTTAATACGAGATGGCTACTCATTTAAATCCGAGAATAATGGTTGTTCTATTTATATGAGTGATATGTTTTATGGTCATGCTCCGATGGTTAATGGTTTATTCTTAATGAATCTCGTGCGTGATAATACACATATTCATAGTGTGAATGCCAAAAGGTGTAAAGTTGATAACGATAGTCCCACATACTTGTGGCACTGCCGCCTTGGTCACATTGGTGTAAAGCGCATGAAGAAGCTCCATGCTGATGGACTTTTAGAGTCTCTCGATTATGAATCGTTTGACACATGCGAACCATGCCTCATAGGTAAAATGACCAAGACTCCGTTCTCCGGGACAATGGAGCGAGCAACCAACTTATTGGAAATTATACATACTGATGTGTGCGGTCCAATGAGCGTTGAGGCTCGCGGAGGATATCGTTATGTTCTCACACTCACTGATGATTTGAGTAGATATGGCTATGTCTACTTAATGAAACACAAGTCTGAGACCTTTGAAAAGTTCAAGGAGTTTCAGAGTGAGGTTGAGAATCAACGTGACAGAAAAATCAAGTTTCTACGATCAGATCGTGGAGGAGAATACTTGAGTCACGAATTTGGCGCACACTTAAGAAAATGTGGAATAGTTTCACAACTCACGCCGCCTGGAACACCTCAGCGTAATGGTGTGTCCGAACGTCGTAATCGCACTTTATTGGATATGGTGCGATCTATGATGTCTCTTACCGATTTACCGCTATCATTTTGGGGATACGCTCTAGAGACAGCTACATTCACTTTAAATAGGGCACCGTCTAAATCCGTTGAGACGACACCGTATGAATTATGGTTTGGGAAGAAACCTAAGCTGTCGTTTCTAAAAGTTTGGGGATGCGAGGCTTATGTCAAGAAACTACAACCTGAAAAGCTCGAACCCAAATCGGAAAAGTGCGTCTTCATAGGATACCCTAAGGAAACCATAGGGTATACCTTCTACTTAAGATCCGAGGGCAAGATTTTGTTGCCAAGAACGGAACCTTTCTGGAGAAAGAGTTTCTCTCGAAAGAAGTAAGTGGGAGGAAAGTGGAGCTTGATGAAGTACTGCCTCTTGAAACAGAGAATAGCGCAGCGCAGGAAAATGTTCCTGTGTGCCTGCTCCAGTTAGAGAGGAGGTTAATGATGATGATCAAGATACTTCGGACCAAGCTCCCACTGAACTTCGTAGGTCCACAAGGACACGTTCCGCACCAGAGTGGTACGGCAACCCTGTCCTGGAAATCATGTTGTTGGACAACGGTGAACCTTCGAACTATGAAGAAGCGATGGCGGGCCCGGATTCCAACAAATGGTTAGAAGCCATGAAATCCGAGATAGGATCCATGTATGAAAACAAAGTATGGACTTTGACAGACTTGCCCGATGATCGGCGAGCGATAGAAAATAAATGGATCTTCAAGAAGAAGACGGACGCGGATGGAAATGTTACCATCTATAAAGCTCGACTTGTCGCTAAGGGTTATCGGCAAGTTCAAGGGATTGACTACGACGAGACTTTCTCTCCCGTAGCGAAGCTGAAGTCCGTCCGAATAATGTTAGCAATTGCCGCATACTATGATTATGAGATATGGCAAATGGACGTCAAAACGGCATTCCTTAACGGCTATCTTAAGGAAGAACTGTATATGATGCAGCCGGAAGGTTTTGTCGATCCTAAGAATGCTAACAAGGTGTGCAAGCTCCAGCGATCCATTTATGGGCTGGTGCAAGCATCTCGGAGTTGGAACATTCGCTTTGATGAGATGATCAAAGCGTTTGGGTTTATGCAGACTTATGGAGAAGCCTGCGTTTACAAGAAAGTGAGTGGGAGCTCCGTAGCATTTCTCATATTATATGTGGATGACATACTATTGATGGGAAATGATATAGAATTCTTGGAAAGCATAAAGGCCTATTTGAACAAGTGTTTTTCAATGAAGGACCTTGGAGAAGCTGCTTATATATTAGGCATCAAAATCTATAGAGATAGATCAAGACGCCTCATAGGTCTTTCGCAAAGCACGTACCTTGATAAGATTTTGAAGAAGTTCAAAATGGATCAGTCCAAGAAAGGGTTCTTGCCTGTATTGCAAGGTGTGAAATTGAGCTCGGCTCAATGCCCGACCACGGCAAAGGATAAACAAGAGATGAGTGTCATCCCCTATGCTTCAGCCATAGGATCCATTATGTATGCCATGCTGTGTACCAGACCTGATGTAAACCTTGCCGTAAGTTTGGTAGGTAGGTACCAAAGTAATCCCGGCAAGGAACACTGGACAGCGGTCAAGAATATCCTTAAGTACCTGAAAAGGACTAAGGACATGTTTCTCGTTTATGGAGGTGACGAAGAGCTCGTCGTAAAGGGTTACGTCGACGCTAGCTTCGACACAGATCTGGATGACTCTAAGTCACAAACCGGATACGTGTATATGTTGAATGGTGGAGCAGTGAGCTGGTGCAGCTGCAAGCAGAGCGTCGTGGCGGGATCTACATGTGAAGCGGAATACATGGCAGCCTCGGAGGCAGCGCATGAAGCAATTTGGGTGAAGGAGTTCATCACCGACCTCGGAGTCATACCCAATGCGTCGGGGCCGATCAAACTCTTCTGTGACAACACTGGAGCTATTGCACTTGCCAAGGAGCCCAGGTTTCACAAGAAGACCAGGCACATCAAGCGTCGCTTCAACTCCATCCGTGTAAATGTTCAAGATGGAGACATAGAAATTTGTAAAGTACACACGGATCTGAATGTCGCAGATCCGTTGACTAAACCTCTCCCTAGGGCAAAACATGATCAGCACCAGAACTCTATGGGTGTTCGATTCATCACAATGTAACTAGACTATTGTCTCTAGTGCAAGTGGGAGACTGTTGGAAATATGCCCTAGAGGCAATAATAAATGGATTATTATATTTCCTTGTTCATGATAATTGTCTATTGTTCATGCCATAATTGTATTGTTCGGAAATCATAATACATGTGTGAATGCATAGACGACAATGTGTCCCTAGTAAGCCTCTAGTTGACTAGCTCGTTGATCAACAGATAGTCATGATTTCCTGGCTATGGACATAGAGATGTCATTGATAACGAGATCACATCATTAGGAGAATGATGTGATGGACAAGACCCAATACTAAGCATAGCACAAGATCGTGTAGTTCGTTTTGCTAGAGCTTTCCAATGTCGAGTATCTTTTCCTTAGACCATGAGATCGTGTAACTCCCGGATACCGTATGAATGCTTTGGGTGTACCAAACGTCACAACGTAACTGGGTGACTATAAAGGTGCACTACAGGTATCTCTGAAAGTATCTGTTGGGTTGACACGGATCGAGACTGGGATTTGTCACTCCGTATGACGGAGAGGTATCACCGGGCCCACTCGGTAATGCATCATCATAATGAGCTCAAAGTGACCAAGTGTTTAGTCACGGGATCATGCATTACGGTACGAGTAAAGTGACTTGCCGGTAACGAGACTAAACGAGGTGTTGGGATACCGACGATCGAGTCTCGGGCAAGTAACCTACCGATTGACAAAGGGAATAGTTTACGGGGTTGCTTGAACCCTCGACATCGTGGTTCATCCGATGACATCATCGAGGAACATGTGGGAGCCAACATGGGTATCCAGATCCCGCTGTTGGTTATTGCCCGAGAGTCGTCTCGGTCATGTCTGCATGTCTCCCGAACCCGTAGGGTCTACACACTTAAGGTTCGATGACGCTAGGGTTGTATGAATATGAGTATGCAGCATACCGAATGTTGTTCGGAGTCCCGGATGAGATCCCGGACGTCACGAGAGGTTTCGGAATGGTCCGGTGGTAAAGAATTATATATAGGAAGTGGTATTTCGGCCATCGGGAAGGTTTCGGGGTCACCCGGTAATGTACCAGGACCACCGGAAGGGTCCCGGGGGTCCACCGGGTGGGGCCACCCATCCCGGAGGGGCCCCATGGGCTGAAGTAGGAGGGGAACCAGCCCATAGTGGGCTGGTGCGCCCCCTTAGGCCCACCCCCTGCGCCTAGGGTTGGAAACCCTAGGGTGGGGGGGCGCCCCACTTGGCTTGGGGGGCACTCCACCCCCTTGGCCGCCGCCCCCCCTGGGAGATTGGATCTCCAGGGGCCGGCGCCCCCCCTGGGGGCCTATATAAAGGGGGGAAGGGAGGGGGCAGCCGCACCCTAGTGCTTGGCGCCTCCCTCTCCCCGTTACACATCTCCCTCTCTCCACAGAAGCTTGGCGAAGCCCTGCCGGAGTCCTGCTGCATCCACCACCACGCCGTCGTGCTGCTGGATCTTCATCAACCTCTCCTCCCCCCTTGCTGGATCAAGAAGGAGGAGACGTCTCCCGTCCCGTACGTGTGTTGAACGCGGAGGTGCCGTCTGTTCGGCACTTGGTCATCGGTGATCGGAATCACGACGAGTACGACTACGTCATCACCATCCCCTTGAACGCTTCCGCACGCAATCTGCAAGTGGTATGTAGATGCAATCTCTATCCCATTACTCGTTGCTTAGATGAACTCATAGATGGATCTTGGTGAAACCGTAGGAAAAATTTTATTTTCTGCAACGTTCCCCAACAGTGTTCGGAGCTCAATCATTGTGGTGTAAAGCTCTGGGCAAGCGTCGGGGTCTCCAATTAGGTTGTGGAGATCGCCCCGAGCATTTTGATGGGTACCGGTGACCGCCCTCAATGGTTGCCAAAGTGTACAGGTTCGGTGACCGCCCCCAAGGGTTTCCATTTGTACGGGTTCAGTGACTGCCCTCAAGGGTCCTTTAGTGGAATCACGGCATGTTTCATTGTGCAAGGGCGTGAGGAGATTACGGTGGCCCTAGTGGCTTCTTGGGGAGCATTGTGCCTCCACACCGCTCCAAACGGAGATTAGCATCCATAAGGGTGTGAACTTCGGGATACATCATCGTCTCCACGTGCCTCGGTTATATCTTACCCGAGTCCTTTACTTATGCACTTTGCTTTGTGATAGCCATATTGTTTCATGTCACATATCTTGCTATCACTTAGTTGTTTATCTTGCTTAGCATAAGTTGTAGGTGCACATAGGTGAGCCTAGTTTTTTAGGTTTTGTGCTTGACAAATTAAACGCTAGTTTTATTCCGCATTTGTTCAAGTCTAAACCGTAATTATTTCAATGCGTCTATTCACCCCCCCTCTAGGCAAAATCCATGATCTTTTAATTGGTACCAAAGCCTCATCTCTCTTTTTTAGGCTTAACCGCCTAAAGAGTAAAGATGTCGACTAGGGGACTGGGATTCTCTGACACTCTTAGTTTCGATGGAACAAATTTTGATGTTTTGGTAATTCGCATGCTTCATCTCTTTAGGGTCATGGACCCAAATTTAGAGCGAATTGTAGATATGGGGTTTTCCCCTCCGAAGGATCCTCAACGATTATCTTTAGAGGACGAGAAAAACTCTTATCTCAATGCTCAAGCTTCTAATGTGCTTTTTGATGCTTTGAGCAATGTAGTGATATTTGAACTCATGCCGTTCGGGATGCTCATGAGTTTTGGACAAAGCTTCAAGATAAATATGGTATGTCCATGATTTGTGAGGATGATTGTTCTCCCTCCACCTCCGGCCGTGTTGTGTTCAACTTCTTCCACTTCACCTGCATGTGGATTGCCACAAGGTAATGATATGGTGAGTAGTGTTCTCCATTGCAATGATGATAGTGGGCTTATTGTTGATGATTCTTCATCACTATTTTATTGCGATGCTTCATCTTTGGACTTTGACACTTCGAGCATCGTACATGTTTGACATGCTTGTGTTGATAGTCCTTGCATATCATGTAGAAATGACTTGACTAAATTTCATGATGATATGCTTGCTATATCGTGTTGCCATGATAAAAAATGCTTGTATTTCCTCGAGATGTTGTGCTAACAATGTAGAGGAAACCCGACACTCCATGGAACAAGATGTGGTCTTAAATGGTGCTTCAAGGGATCCATCATCATCATCTATTGTTTCTCACTTTTGCCTTATGGCTAAGGCTTTGAAGGTATCTCCTACTTAGGATCCCAATATATCTCTTGATGATGATGTTGATGCTAATGAAGATGAGAATATTGATGAAGAGAATGATAATGTTGCTTCCTTAAAAATTAAGGGGAAAATGATTTTTAAAGCTCTTCACAAAAATAAAATTGCTTATTCCAACTTTATGGAAATCATGTCTATTTCCATTGAGGCCAAGAAATATATTGAGGAGTTGGAATCTCATCTTGAGGAGCATGAGGTCACCATTGAGAAAATGGAAGGTCATGAGCGTGATTATGCTAATGAGATTCCAGACCTATCTCAAGCTCTTGAACTTGAACAAACCACCAAGGAATCTCTTGAGGAGACTTTTGCTCTAGGATTATCTAGAGTGAGGGAATCTCATGATAGAGCTGTTGAGGTGGCCAATGATTTTGAAACTAAAAATGAGAAGCTTGAATTTGTGCATGCTAAACTCCTTGAGGACTTTGGCACCTCGAAAATGGCTCAAGGGTCATTAAGAGTGAGCTCATCAAACTCACCGAGTCTCATGCTCAACTTAATGCTTCATATTCAAAAGATCTTGCAAAGTTGCCTCTCCCCTTGTTGTTAATGATGGTGCTTGTGCTACTAACTCTCTTTCTTGTGAAGCATCCATTTTGAAGGAGAATGTTGAGCTAAGGGCTCAACTTGCGTTGCTATCCAACAATTTTTGGAAATTGGAAGAAAGTCATGAAAATCTTTCTAGCTCTCATGATGATCTTCTAGTATCCCATAATGTGCTAAAGTTAGCTCATGAGGCTATGACTACTAAGGTAACATATAGTGAGCCTCATGTGGATACTAGCACTACTCCAAGTAAAAATGATATCTTGCCATGTGCTAGTCCTCGTAATTCATCTACTCCTAATGTTGCTACATCTTGTGATAAATAGCTTTCCTTGCCTTGTTGCTCTAACAATGATGCTTACACTTCCTCTAGTAATTGTGTTGATACTAACCATGTAGAGGAAATCAAAGAGCTCAAGGCCCAAGTAACTTCATTGAAGAAAGACTTGGAAATGTGTCATGAAGGGAAGTCCACACTCAACAATATCTTTAATGTGCAAAAATCCCCCAATGACAAAGGTGGACTTGGATTCAACTCCAATAAGTAGAAGAAGTCCAAGATGAACAAGAAGAAGGGCCAAGAGAAAGTCAAGAATTCGGCCAAGATTGTTTGCTTCAAGTGCAAAATTGAAGGGCATCATGTTAGTTCTTGCCCATTGAAGAAGAAGCCCATTAGTGACAAGCAACAAGGGAAGCGATCACAAGTTCACTCACTACTGCAGGATACTGCTAACGCAACACTACTATCAGAGATCCTTTGCCGAAACTTTGTTCGATGCAATAATCGCAGACGGTGGTGTAAAAAAACCGTCAAAAAAGGTGCAAAACGTTTGCGATGGCGGAGCCATCAAACACAGTTCAGTTTTTAGTTGCGTGTGCGATAAAGGACACACGGTTAATCCATTCAAACTGTCTGTGATGAGGCGGAACAACAGAAACGGGCAACCATAACAATGTTTGTGCGATGCAGGACACACGGTTAATCCATTCGAACTATTTGCGATGAGGTAGAACAACATAAACGAGCAGCCATATCAATGTATGTGCGATATACGGCATACGGTTAACTTGGACAAACTGTTTTCGATTAGGGAGCACAACAGAAAGGGTTCAACTTAACAAGATGTGTGTGATATGCGGCATACAGTTCACATGGATGAACTATTTGCGATGAGCCAAAAGAACACAAACGAGTCGTGTTAACAAGATGTGTGTGATACGTGGCAAATAGCCGACTCGGATGAACTGTTTGTGATGAGAAATTACAACACAGGCGGTCAATACAGTTACTTCGTGTGCGATTCTGTGTGTATAAAAAACTTTGAAAAATGCAAACTAGTTGCTTGCGGTGGCGGAGTATCGCACACGATGCGTCTGCGAGAACTCGTGTGCGATGATTAGTATGTTACACATACGTTTCCTTATGTTAACATGTTTGTGAATTTGCAATATGGACAGTTAATATCCAAATAGCTTCTGGACATCGGGCACACGCTTAAACTCAATGAACTGTGTACGATACTAATACTTTCCATGAAAATTTATGAACTTGGGTAACATCATTTGAGTAACATATATATAGTGGTTACACTATTCGAAAAAAGGAAGATCTTCTTAACACGGTTTTGACAACCATATGATCCATATCTACATACTTAACATAGTAACAACTATCACATTTTAAGAGGCTAAGGGCCAACAACCATATGGTCCATATCTACATACTTAACATATATTGTAACAACTAGCACATTTTAAGAGGCTGAGGGCCAACAACCACAACTATCCACTGGAAGCAGCTTGATCACAACGACTCGGCATCTCGTCAATGAAAAGGAAGAGCCTATCCTATGCCTTGGTAGAGCATGAGTAGAACAGTGTCTTCAATTTTCCATTATGGATGCATTGCCATGAGAAGCGAGAACTAGTTAATTTGAATGGTTCCATTTTTGCGGGAAATGCAGTACCTTGCAATCACTTTGGCGTTATTAGCAGGCACAAGTGTAATTAGACCACGCCGGGAAATCGATCCAGGAACTGCTACAGGGGGCAATTTATGTTGACATGTAGAATAAAAAACAATTGTAACATATCATTGAAGATATATATAGTTTATGAGCATCAACATTAAAATAAGACTTTTTACTAGCGCTTTATACACACAATGGTCTTGTTCAGTGTGTGCACCATATATCTAATTAATCTCATCCAAAATCCAGCGTTCATACGCTATGTTATCTCTGTCAGATTATCAATAAAGTTTATGACATGCTTCAAGTCCTTCCAGTGAAATTTGGTACGCTTAGTAACATACAGATCGTTCACTATGCATCCAACATATCCTGCTTAAAAGGTGGAAATGTATTATTTATTCAGAACATGGTAGAAGAATATATAGTGTGCATAAATTGGTAAATAGAATTTGTTACTGCCTAGGAACGGAGTCAGAATATGATATCACAATTGGTTGCTTAAATAGTGATCAATTGGTTGCTTAAATAGTAATATGACCGCATGGAGAAAGTTGAAAGGACACTAACCTCGATCAGACTTTGATTGGCTGATGACGTTGGGGAAGTAAACATCCATGTTAATTAGACCAGGCTGTGGTGCACGCAGTAGAATTTTATTGCCAGCTTTCAGTTCATAACACTTAGACATTTTTCTCCAAAGGTCCACATTAAAATAGGAGTGACCAGCTTTATCAAGTTTTACGCTAACCGTCATTGTAAATCCATGCTGCGTTGTCAATATGGCATCCTGGGAGTCATCAGCAAAGTAAAGCCCAAAATTTCCATCTACTCCTGTTCTTGCAAAGCAAGGGATGTACTGCTTGAAATGAAAATTAAGATAGTAAATTAGATATATTGAAATAGCAGAGCAAGATGCAAATATGGGAGTAACTGATAGAACAGGTCCATATATAGATGAAAGCAAATTACAAAAATATATAATTAAAAATAGATGATGTAACAAAGATTTGATGCAAATATATAGATAATGTAGCAACAGACGGTATATGTTCACAAATTTAGGCCATGCCGACCGTGGTAGGTTGAGATTGAACATACCGAGCGCTTCCTGAAGTCATCTGGAATGGTGAGATAGAACTTCGTTTCCGACTGGCCACGACCACAGTTGCCCGATTTGTGCTCACACTGTGGACACATGAACGAATCAGCTAGAACAAAAATGATTCCACGACGATTTCCGCCGGTTGATTAACATCGACGGACGGAGTGCGATAAGAGATGAGTGAATGTTTCGCAAATTAAGTTGATTACCTTCTCCATGAGAAAAATCCCCGGCCCAATCCCGCAGAAAAACCCTGTCGACCAGAGTTTAGAATGTCGGTGCAAATAGGCGGCGGAAAGCGGTGGAGGCAAAATCCGGTGCAGTTTGGAGCGCGACCTACGCCCGCCGCCAACAGCCGTCGAGCTTAGGGTGCAGAGTTGCGGAGGAGACCGCGGCGAGTGAGTGGGGAAGAAGTGGGCGAGGGTTTTCTTTTCCTTTTGCATGTGTGAGTGAATACACAGGTTCGTAGAGGCGACGGAGATGAATCGTGTGCGATAGTAAATCACCGAGATTGAATGGGAATCCAAATTTCCTTTGTCCTTCACCATTAGTTTTTTTTCTACGATGAACATAAACCCTGCTAATCGCCGTGTTCAAATTTGATACTTTTCCGGGTTCATTTACAATATTTAGGGGATTATGTGCATTTTGTAGGCATTAATGCACGTAATTCAAATTCAAACAATCGGTGCATGAAAGGGTGCACAATAACGGTTTGGAAAAACCATAATCATGGTATTTAGTAATTTCTCAAGCCTTTTACAAGGAATGGGCAGAGATTTCAATGGAATGTGTGGCAATAGTCAACCACAAACGCGTCATTTACTGGGTTATCAACTATAGAACAGTGAAATATGTGCTTGAAAAACATGACGGCTGGCATGGTGCCATGGTATGGCCTCACCGTACCCTGGTTAAAAGCTGAGAAGGTTTGATTTATGTCGCCATGCACGCCCTTCATAAATCGAACCATCACCGAGGAAGTTCAATGCTTTCGAGAGGGAAACCACCAAGATTGAAGGGGAATCCAAATTTCCGTCCTAGTTTGTCATTCAGTTTTTTTCCAACGATCAACATACCGCCTCAAATGCAACATGTTCAAATTTTGACATTTTTCCGAACTCATTTACCATATTTAGGGGATTATGTGCATTTTCTAGGCATTAATTATGCACATAATTCAAATTCGAACAATCGGTGCATGAAAAGGTGCACAAGAACGGTCTGGAAAATCATGCTCATCCTATTTAGTACATTCTCATGCCTTTTATAAGGAATGGGCAGATATTTCAAGGAAATGTGTGGCAATAGTCAACCATAAACGCGTCGTTTACTGGGTTAACAACTATACAAAAATGAAATACATGCTTGGAAAAACATGACGCCTGGTGTGGTGCCATGGTATGACCTCATCATGCCCTGGTAAAAATGTCGTCATGCACACCTTTCATAAAACGAACCATCACCAAGGAAGTTTCATGGTTTCGAGGGGAAATCACCAAGATTGAAGGGGGATCCAAATTTCCTTCGTCCTTTGTCCACGAGTTTTGTTTCTATGATGAACATACAACCTGCAAATCACCGTGTTCAAATTGGGCACTTTTCCGGGTTCATTTGCCATATTTAGGGGATTATGTGCATTTCCTAGGCATTAATGTACATAATTCAAGTTCAAACAATCGGTGCATGAAAGGGTCCACAAGAACGGCCTGGAAAACCATGCTCGTGCCATCTAGTAAATTCTCATGCCTTTTACAAGAAATAATGGATAGATATTTCGATGAAATGTGTGGCAATAATCAACCACAAATGTTTGTTTGTCGGCTTTTCAACTATAGAAAAAATGAAATAAATGCTTCAAAAACATGACGCCTGGCATGGTGCCATGGTATGACCTCACCATTCCCTGGTAAAAATTTGAGAAGGTTTGGCTTATGTCGTCATGCACGCCCTTCATAAATCGAACCATCACCGAGGAAGTTCCATGCTTTCGAGAGGGAAAATCCCCAAGATTGAAGGGGAATCCAAATTTCCATCCTAGTTTGTCATTCCGTTTTTTTCCAACGATCAACATACCGCCTCAAATGCAACGTGTTCAAATTTGACATTTTCCTGGGCTCATTTACCATATTTAGGGGATTATGTGCATTTCCTAGGTATTAATGGACATAATTCAAATTTGAACCATCGGTGCATGAAAAGGTGCACAGGAATGGTCTGGAAAACCATGCTCGTGTTATTTAGTACATTCTCATGCCTTTTACAAGGAATGTGCAGATATTTCAAGGAAATGTGTGGCAATAGTCAACCATAAACACGTCGTTTACTCGGTTAACAACTATACAAAAGATGAAACACATGGTTGGAAAACATGACGTCTGGCGTGGTGCCATTGTATGGCCTCACCATGCCCTGGTAAAAATTGGAGAATCTTTTCCTTATGTCATGATGCGCGCCTTTCATAAATAGAACCATCATCGAGGAAGTTTCATGGTTTCGAGGGGGAAATCACCAGGATTGAAGGGGGGGTCCAAATTTCCTTTATCCTTTGTCCACGAGTTCTTTTCTACGGTGAACATACAACCTGCAAATCACCGTGTTCAAATTTGGCACTTTTCCGGGTTCATTTGCCTTATTTAAAGGATTATGTGCATTTCCTAGGCATCAATGCACATAATTCAAGTTCAAACAATCGATACATGAAAGGGTCCACAAGAACGGCCTAGAAAACCATGCTCGTGCCATTTAGTAAATTCTCATGCCTTTTACAAGGAATGGACAGATATTTCGAAGAAATGTGTGGCAATAGTCAACCACAAATGTGAAGGAAATATGCCTTAGAGGAAATAATAAAGTTTTATTTATATTTCCTTATATCATGATAAATGTTTATTATTCATGCTAGAATTGTATTAACCGAAAACTTAGTACATGTGTGAATGCGTAGACAAACAGAGTGTCCCTATTATGCCTCTACTATAGACTAGTTCATTAATCAAAGATGGTTAAGTTTCCTAGCCATATACATGTGTTGTCATTTGATGAACGGGATCACATCATTATAGAATGATGTGATGGACAAGACCCATCCTTTAGCTTAGCACTATGATCGTTTAGTTTATTGCTATTGCTTTCTCCATAACTTATACATGCTCCTATGACTATGAGATTATGCAACTCCCGAATACCGGAGGAACACTTAGTGTGCTATCAAACGTCACAACGTAACTGGGTGACTATAAGGATGCTCTACAGGTGTCTCCGATGGTGTTTGTTGAGTTGGCATAGATCGAGATTAGGATTTGTCACTCCGAGTATCGGAGAGGTATCTCTGGGCCCTCTAGGTAATGCACATCACTTTAAGCCTTGCAAGCATTGTGACTAATGAGTTAGTTGCGGGATGATGCTTTACGGAACGAGTAAAGAGACTTGCCAGTAACGAGATTGAACTAGGTATTGAGATACCAACAATCGAATCTCGGGCAAGTAACATACCGATGACAAAGGGAACTACGTATGTTGTTGTGCGGTTTGACCGATAAAGATCTTCGTAGAATATGTAGGAACTAATATGAGCATCCAGGTTCCGCTATTGGTTGTTGACCGGAGATGAGTCTTGGTCATGTCTACATAGTTCTCGAACCCGTAGGTTCCACACGCTTAACGTTCGGTGACGATCGGTATTATGAGTTTATGTGTTTTGATGTGCCAAAGGTAGCTCAGAGTCCCGGCGATGATCACGGAGATGACAAGGAGTCTCAAAATGGTCGAGACGTAAAGATCGATATATTGGATGACTATATTTGGACATCGGAATGGTTCCGGGTCAGTTCGGGCATTTACCGGAGTACCGGGAGGTTACCGGAACCCCCCGGGAAGTATATGGGCCTTATTGGGCCATATTGGGAGATAGGAGAAGGGAGCCTACGAGGGGGTGCCCCCCCCTCAAGCCCAATCCGAATTGGGTGGTGATACATTTCCAACGTATCTATAATTTTTGATTGCTTCATGCTATATTATATTCTGTTTTGGACATTATTGGGCTTTATTATACACTTTTATATTACTTTTGGGACTAACCTATTAACCGGAGGCCCAGCCCAGAATTGTTGTTTTTTGCCTATTTCAGAGTTTCGCAGAAAAAGAATATCAAACGGAGTCCAAACGGAATGAAACCTTCGGGAACGTGATTTTCAGAACGAACGTGATCCAGAGGACTTGGACCCTACGTCAAGAAAGCAACCAGGAAGGCACGAGGTAGGGGGCGGCCTACCCCCTGGCGCGCCCTCCACCCTCGTGGGCCCCATGTTGCTCCACCGACGTCCTTCTTCCTCCTATATATACCTACGTACCCCCAAACTACCAGATACAGAGCCAAAAACCTAATTCCACCGCCGCAACTTTCTGTACCCGTGAGATCCCATCTTGGAGCCTTTTCGGGAGCTCCGCCGGAGGGGGCATCGATCACAGAGGGCCTCTAAATCATCTCCAAGGACTCTCCGATGAAGTGTGAGTAGTTTACCTCAGACCTTCGGGTCCATAGTTATTAGCTAGATGGCTTCTTCTCTCTTTTTGGATCTCAATACAATGTTCTCCCCCTCTCTCGTGGAGATCTATTTGATGTAATCTTCTTTTGTGGTATGTTTGTTGAGACCGATGAATTCTGGGTTTATGATCAAGTTTATCTATGAACAATATTTGATTCTCCTCTAAATTCTTTTATGTATGATTGGTTATCTTTGCAAGTCTCTTCAAATTATCAGTTTGGTTTGGCCTACTAGATTGATCTTTCTTGCAATAGGAGAAGTGCTTAGCTTTGGTTTCAATCTTGCGGTGTCCTTTCCTAGTGACAGTAGGGGCAGCAAGGCACGTATTGTATTGTTGCCATCGAGGATAAAAAGATGGGGTTTATATCATATTGCATGAGTTTATCCCTCTACATCATGTCATCTTTCTTAAAGCGTTACTCTGTTCTTATGAACTTAATACTCTAGATGCATGCTGGATAGCGGTTGATGTGTGGAGTAATAGTAGTAGATGCAGGCAGGAGTCGGTCTACTTGTCTCGGACGTGATGCCTATATACATGATCATACCTAGATATTCTCATAACTATGCTCAATTCTGTCAATTTCTCAACAGTAATTTGTTCACCCACCGTAATACTTATGCTCTTGAGAGAAGCCACTAGTGAAACCAATGGCCCCCGGGTCTATTTTCCATCATATTAATCTTCCAACACTTTGTTATTTTTATTTGCTTTCTATTTTACTTTGCACCTTTATCATAAAAATACCAAAAACATTATCTTATCATCTCTATCAGATATCACTCTCGTAAGTGACCGTGAAGCGGTTCACAACCCCTTTATTTCGTTGGTTGCGAGGATTTATTTTTTTGTGTAGGTGCAAGGGACTCGTGTGTGGCCTCTTATTGGATTGATACCTTGGTTCCCAAAAACCGAGCGAAATACTTATGCTACTTCACTGCATCACCCTTTCCTCTTCAAGGGAAAACCAACGCAGTGCTCAAGAGGTAGCAAGAAGGATTTTTGGCGCCGGTGCCGGAGAGTGTACGCAGAAGTCAAGCCATACTAAGTACCCATCACAAACCCTTATCTCCCGCATTACATTATTTGCCATTTGCCTCTCGTTTTCCTCTCCTCCACTTCACCCTTGCCGTTTTATTCGCCTTCTTCCCGTATGCCTTTTTGTTTTTGTTTCCACCTGCCTTCTATTTGCTTGCATCTTCGCTTGCTAAAAATCTATTGACATGGATCCACTTAAAGTGTTCTACTTGGATCATCTTCGATCCTTATGCGCTCGCGCTGAAACCCCAACTAGCCTAGTTGATGGGAAATCTTTAGATGAGCATGCTCATTTTGTGCGTCACCGTTTGTCTGAAAAAGGGAGACTCTTATGGAATCAAATAAACAAATATGCTATGCTTGGAATCTTTTTGAAATGTGTGATTTTACTTGTTGCTCTAAGAACCCCAAAAAACACCTTCCCTACCTATGTGAGTTCAATGATAATGAAATCGTATCTTCTTATGCAAAGGGTGTTTATAGTTACTATGATATCGAACAAATTGAAGAATTTGTCGTTTTTAAGGGTGCTCATGAAGTTGCTTCTTTGATTGAAAAGTATGATTTTACTCTCAACAAATCTGAAAATTCCGCCGTACTTAAATATTGCAATGAAAACTTTGCTCATAATGTCTATGTTCAAGAATTTATTGAAAGAATGACCGTTGCTTTGGAAGAAAATAATGATATGCATGAATCTATAGATAATTATGATTCCGATGATTTGATTGAAATATCCCTTGCTGAACATGATGCTTGCTATTCTTGTGGCCATGATGCCAATATTTATGAAGATGAATTTGCTATAGTTCCTTATGTTAAACATAAGATCGTTGCTATTTCACCCATACTTGATAGTTCTTTTGATGAAAAGCAGATTGTAATGATTTTACTATAAATTCTATTGATGTCAATTGTGCTAATAATATGCAAAACCCTGAGCTTGGGGATGCTAGTTTTGCTCTGTCCACTAGTTGTTGCAATGATCATGATTGGGGTGATTCTTCTTATGATCTTGAAAATTTATTAAAGCCCCATGATGAATATGAGATTGATATTAATATTTGCAATAATATTGAAAGTGGGTTTGTAACAATGTTAACTTTAGACCCCACACATTTGGATTTTGATCAATCTTATGAATTTTTTGATAAAAGTGGGTTTGGAGAGGTCATGACTTTAGTTAATGTTAATCCCACTATTTTGGAAGAGTGTCAACTTTGCATGCATGTGGATCGTGTTGAAAATATGTTTTGTGATAGCTATATTGTTGAATTGTCTTATGATCCTACGTGTAATTATTATGAGAGAGGAAAATATGGTTGTAGAAATTTTCATGTTACTCAATTTCCTCTCGTTATGTTGAGATTGCTATTGTTTCTTTCTTCTTCTTTGCATATGCTAGATCTTGCTTGTCTTGCTAATTTGTTTTCCTATAAAATGCCTACGCATAGGAAGTATGTTAGGCATAGATGTTTTTATCATGTGTTCTATGATGCTCTTTTTGTTCTTTAGTTCCTATCTTTTATGTGAGTATCATCGAAATCTCAATGCCTAGCTAGGGGCGTTAAACGATGGTGCTTGTTGGGAGGCAACCCAATTTTATTTTAGTTTTTTGCTTTTTGCTTATGTTTAGGAATAAATAATATGTCTAGCATCTGGTTAGATTTGTTTTTATGTTTTATTTAGTGTTTGTGCCAAGTAAAACCGTTAGGATAACCTACGGTAATAGTTATTTGATTCTGCTGCAGAAAACACAAACTTTGCACGAACGAGATTAGTTTTCATAAATCACAGGAACGTGATTTTCAGTTGATTATTTTTGCTGTAGATCAATAAACAAATTATCTAAAACTTCCTAATTTGGTGGAATTTTTCACGTTACAGAAGTCCGCGTTAGTTACAGATTACTACAGACTGTTCTGTTTTTGACAGATTCTGTTTTTCGTGTGTTGTTTGCTTACTTTGATGAATCTATGGCTAGTAAAATAGTTTATAAACCATAGAGAAGTTGGAATATATTAGGTTTAACACCAATATAAATAAAGAATGAGTTCATTATAGTACCTTGAAGTGGTGTTTTGTTTTCTTTCGCTAACGGAGCTCATGAGATTTTCTGTTAAGTTTTGTGTTGTGAAGTTTTCAAGTTTTGGGTGAAAGATTTGATGGATTATGGAACAAGGAGTGGCAAGAACCTAAGCTTGGGGATGCCCATGTCACCCCAAAGATAATCTAAGGACACGTAAAAGCCAAATCTTGGGGATGCCCCAGAAGGCATCCCCTCTTTCGTCTACTTCCATCGGTAACTTTACTTGGAGCTATATTTTTATTCACCACATGATATGTGTTTTGCTTTAAGCGTCTTGTATTATTTGAGTCTTTGCTTTTTAGTTTACCACAATCATCCTTTCTGTACACACCTTTTGAGAGAGTCACACTTGAGTCAGAATTTATTAGAATAATCTATGTGCTTCACTTATATTTTTTTTGAGCTATATAGTTTTGCTCTAGTGCTTCACTTATATCTTTTAGAGCACGGTGGTGTATTTGTTTTATAGAAACTACTGATCTCTCATGCTTCACTTATATTATTTTGAGAGTCTTAAAAAAAGCATGGTAATCTGTCTTAATCATGAAACTCAAATTCTCTTATGAGTGCATTGAATACCAAGAAAAGTTTGATGCTTGATGATTGTTTTGAGACATGGAGGTATTAATATTAGAGTCATGCTAGTTTAGTAGTTGTGAAATTGAGAAATACTTGTGTTGAAGTTTGCAAATCCCGTAGCATGCACGTATGGTAAACGTTGTGTAACAAATTTGAAACATGAGATGTTCTTTGAGTGTCTTCCCTTGTGTGGAGGTCGGGGGCGCGCGATGGTTAACTCCTACCAACCTCCCTCCTAGGAGCATGCGCGTAGTGCTTGGTTTCGATGACTTGTATATTTTTGCAACAAGTATGTGAGTTCTTTATGACTAATGTTGAGTCCATGGATTACACGCACTCTCACCCTTCCACCATTGCTAGCCTCTCTAGTACCGCGCAACTTTCGCCGGTGCATTGCACCCACGAAATACCTTCCTCAAAACAGCCACCATACCTACCTATTATGGCATTTCCATAGCCATTCCAAGATATATTGCCATGCAACTTTCCACCATTCTGTTTATCATGACACACTCATCATTGTCATATTGCCTTGCATGATCATGTAGTTGACATAGTATTTGTGGCAAAGCCACCGTTCATAATTCTTTCATACATGTCGCTCTTGAATCATAGCCCATCCCGGTACACCGCTGGAGGCATGCATATAGAGTCATACTTTGTTCTAGTATTGAGTTGTAATCATTGAGTTGTAAATAAATAAAAGTGTGATGATCATCATTCATAAAGCATTGTCCCAATGAAAAAAAGGGACAATGCTACTATCCTTTTTCCACACTTGTGCTTCAAAGTAGCACCAAGTTCTTCATGATAGAGAGTCTCTTGTTTTGTCACTTTCATATACTAGTGGGAATTTTTCGTTATAGAACTAGGCTTGTATATTCCTACAATGGGCTTCCTCAAATGCCCTAGGTCTTCATGAGCAAGCAAGTTGGATGCATACCCACTTAGTTGCATTTTGTTGAGCTTTAATACATTTATAGCTCTAGTGCATCCGTTGCAAGGCAATCCCTACTCCTCACATTAATATCTATTAATGGGCATCTTCATAGCCCGTTGATACGCCTAGTTGATGTGAGACTATCTTCTCCCTTTTTGTCTTCTCCACAACCACCATATTCTATTCCACGTATAGTGATATGTCCATGGCTCACGCTCATGTATTGCGTGAAAGTTGAAAGAGTTTGAAAATTCTAAAGTATGAAAAAATTGCTTGGCTGAAACCGGGGTTGTGCATGATCTGAGTATTTTGTGTGACGAAGATGGAGCATAAACCAAACCATATGATTTTGTAGGGATGAACTTTCTTTGGCCATGTTATTTTGAGAAGACATAATTGCTTAGTTAGTATGCTTGAAGTATTATTATTTTTATGTCAATATTAAACTTTTATCTTGAATCTTTTGGATCTGAATATTCATACCACAATTGTTACATTAAAAACCATGCCAAGTAGCATTCCGCATCAAAAATTCTGTTTTTATCATTTACCTACTCGAGGACGAGCAGGAATTAAGCTTGGGGATGCTTGATACGTCTCCAACGTATCTATAATTTTTGATTGCTTCATGCTATATTATATTCTGTTTTGGACATTATTGGGCTTTATTATACACTTTTATATTACTTTTGAGACTAACCTATTAACCGGAGGCCCAGCCCAGAATTGCTGTTTTTTTGCCTATTTCAGAGTTTCGGAGAAAAAGAATATCAAACGGAGTCCAAACGGAATGAAACCTTCGGGAACGTGATTTTTGGAACGAACGTGATCCAGAGGACTTGGACCCTACATCAAGAAAGCAACCAGGAAGGCACGAGGTAGGGGGGCGCGCTACCCCCCTGGGTTCGCCCTCCACCCTCGTGGGCCCCATGTTGCTCCACCGTCGTACTTCTTCCTCCTATATATACCTACGTACCCCAAAACTACCAGATACGGAGCCAAAAACCTAATTCCATCGCCGCAACTTTCTGTACCCGTGAGATCCCATCATGGGGCCATTTCCGGAGCTCCGCCGGAGGGGGCATCGATCACGAAGGGCCTCTAAATCATCTCCAAGGCCTCTCCGATGAAGTGTGAGTAGTTTACCTCAGACCTTCGGGTCCATAGTTATTAGCTAGATGGCTTCTTCTCTCTTTTTGGATCTCAATACAATGTTCTCCCCCTCTCTCGTGGAGATCTATTTGATGTAATCTTCTTTTGCGGTGTGTTTGTTGAGACCGATGAATTGTGGGTTTATGATCAAGTTTATCTATGAACAATATTTGATTCTCCTCTAAATTCTTTTATGTATGATTGGTTATCTATGCAAGTCTCTTCGAATTATCAGTTTGGTTTGGCCTACTATATTGATCTTTCTTGCAATAGGAGAAGTGCTTAGCTTTGGGTTCAATCTTGCGGTGTCCTTTCCCAGTGACAGTAGGGGCAGCAAGGCACGTATTGTATTGTTTCCATCGAGGATAAAAAGATGGGGTTTATATCATATTACATGAGTTTATCCCTCTACATCATGTCATCTTTCTTAAAGCGTTGCTCTGTTCTTATGAACTTAATACTCTAGATGCATGTTGGATAGCGGTTGATGTGTGGAGTAATAGTAGTAGATGCAGGCAGGAGTCGGTCTACTTGTCTCGGACGTGATGCCTATATACATGATCATACCTAGATATTCTCATAACTATGCTCAATTCTGTCAATTACTCAACAGTAATTTGTTCACCCACCGTAATACTTATGCTCTTGAGAGAAGCCACTAGTGAAACCTATGGCCCCCGGGTCTATTTTCCATCATATTAATCTTCCAACACTTTGTTATTTTTATTTGCTTTCTATTTTACTTTGCATCTTTATCATAAAAATACCAAAAATATTATCTTATCTTCTCTATCAGATCTCACTCTCGCAAGTGACCGTAAAGGGATTGACAACCCCTTTATTGCGTTGGTTGCGAGGATTTATTTGTTTGTGTAGGTGCGAGGGACTCGTGCGTGGCTCCTACTGGATTGATACCTTGGTTCTCAAAAACCGAGGGAAATACTTACGCTACTTTACTGCATCACCCTTTCCTCTTCAAGGGAAAACCAACGCAGTGCTCAAGAGGTAGCAGGTGGGGGCCGCCCCCCTTTCCTTCCCCTCTCTTCCCCTTCCTTCCTCTCCTAATCCAACTAGGGAGGGGGGAATCCTACTCCCGGTGGGAGTAGGACTCCCCTTGAGGCGCGCCATAGAGGGCCGACCCTCCCCCTCGTCCACTCCTTTATATACGGGGGAGGGGGGCACCCCATAGACACACAAGTTGATTCTTAGCCGTGTGCGGTGCCCCCCTCCACCATATTCCACCTCGGTCATGTCGTTGCAGTGCTTAGGCGAAGCCCTGCGCCGGTAGCTTCATCATCACCGTCATCACGTCGTCGTGCTGACGAAGCTCTCCCTCGACCTCAGCTGGATCTAGAGTTCATGGGACGTCACCGAGCTGAATGTGTGCAGATCGCGGAGGTGCCGTACCTTCGGTGCTAGGATCGATCGATTCGTGAAGACGTACGACTACATCAACCGTGCTGTCATAACGCTTCCGCTTACGGTCTACGAGGGTACATGGACAACACTCTCCCCCTCTCGTTGCTATGCATTACCATGATAGATCTTGCGTGTGTGTAGGAATTTTTTTGAAATTACTGCGTTCCCCAACAGTGGCATCCGAGCCAGGTCTATGTGTAGATGTTATATGCACGAGTAGAACACAAAGAGTTGTGGGCGATAATAGTCATACTGCTTACCAGCATGTCATACTTTGATTTGGCGGTATTGTTGGATGAAGCGGCTTAGACCGAAATTACGCGTACGCTTACACGAGACTGGTTTTACCGACGTGCTTCGCACACAGGTGGCTAGTGCACTACAAAAAAATACACTTCCGTGATGATACGTGTTTGTCACAGTAGGTCGCGTTTTTTGTCATGCATGTACATCCATGACAAATTTATGACAGAATCAAGATAGTCATACATGTAATGTCGTAGAAGTGTTCCATGACATTACCAAAATTATCATCACGGAAGTGTCCACTTCCATGACAATAAATCGCGCGTCACAGAAGTGCTTTCGTCAAGGGTGACCGACACGTGGCATCCATCGTTACGGAACGCCGTTAAGCTATCGGGTCGGGTTTTGGATCCGATAACCCGTTAACAGCCCCAACCAATGGGGATTTTCCACGTGTAAAATCATCATTGGCACATGTGTCACTCATCAAATGGGCGAGACGCGCCTATGATATGTTGACACGTGGACCGGCCCAACAAGTTTAAATGGGCCGGCCCAACTGAAGGCCCACAAGATTTTACGGACAATAATGGGCCAGCCCAGCTAAAGGCCCACGAGATTTTGCGAACCATAATGGGCTGGCCCAGCTAAAGGCCCACAAGATTTTGCAGGCCATAATGGGTCGGCCCAGGTAAAGGCCCACAAGATTTTTGTGTGCCTTAATGGGCCGACCCATGTAAAGGCCCACAAGATTCTTGTGGATCATAATGGGCCGGCCCAGCTAAAGGCCCACGAGATTTCACCGACATTAATGGGCCGGCCCAGCTGTAGGCCCACAAGATTTTGAGGACCCTAGTAGGCCGGCCCATTAACTGGCTGCCATGTTTTCGGCCAAATGCCGACCCATATTTGATCCGGTCCATTAATGGCCTGCCACCCTCCGGGCCTAATAGTGGCCCATATGAGATCCGACCCGTTAAAAGCCTACCACGTTCTGGGCCAAATTACGGCCCAGATCAGGTCCGGCCCTTTAAGAGGCTTTGGGCTCAATTATGGCCCATATCTGATTCGGCCCGTCAACTGGACACTATGCTTTTGGGCCCACTTGCTAAAGGCCCACTTAGTAATTTAGCATGATATTAGTTTTGTCCTGTTAAGAGCCCATTTAACATTTCGGCCCTATATTAATTTCGGCCTGTTAAAAGCCCGTCATATAGTTGGGCCTAACTACGGCCCGGTTTGCATCCGGCCTGCTCGCAGCCGATATCTGATTGGGCCAAACAAGGACCGAGACAATTTTGGCCTGTTAAAAGCCAGTGATTTGATTCGCACAATCATGGGTCGGGGTTCATTTCGGGCTGCTGACGGCCCGTGAGCTGTTCGGCACGTTTCAGGCCCAACCTACATCGTGATTGCATGACGGCCCGATTATGTACCGTAATTTTACGGTTTGGCCGGTTTACTGCGAAGACAGGATATATATACAGTAAAATAACTGCAGCATCGTGAATAAGAAAAAACCTAGACTATACAATAAAGAAATTATGGCATATTACATCCACTGGGCATCAAAGTTCGCCACTATGATAATAAAGCACAAGCAGACAGCAGATTACATACACTGGGCACCAAAGATCGCCACCAGTGCAAATAAACACGCCGTCAAAATAATATACAAAACCGACAGCACTTCAATAGAGTTCAAGAAAGGTTAGCCCTGCTGGGGAGCTGCAGCGCAAGCAGCTGAGCAAGATGATGAGACTGGGCTTGTTCAACACATATATCTTCCTCACTCTGAAAGATAAACAAGCAGATAGATGACAGGTTTTGCACATAAAAGTATCAGTGCTGACAATTCATCACATTTCTTACTGACGAATAAAGTGACACAGTTAAAGTTGCATTAACACAACATGGTATTGTTCAGGTCAAGACATGGCAGGAAATGACATTGTGAAGGAGTTGGCAGCTTCATGACACCACTGGATTATAGATCAAGAACTCATAAGTATCAATGGTTAGTGTGCTATCAATTTATACCATTTCAGATTGGCAAAGAAAGAGACGGTTTAAATAATAGTAGAATGATATGACATTGTTCATAGTTAAGACATTGCAGAATATGACATTGTGCTGTAGTGGGTAGGTTCACCACACCACTGGATTACGGATGAAGAACAGAAGCATACATGCAGTGCAAAAGAAGATCACTTGCTCTGTATAGTTTAATTTACATGGTATGAAGAAGGAACTTGGTTGTACAACTGAAAACTTAAATTGAGAAAGGACAAACTTTTGTTTATGAACTACACAATAAACTTTAAACAAGCAATTTGATGCAACCACCAAAAATAAACAGCTGTTGCAGTCATGCCTAACCAAATATATACAACAAAGTTTAAAGGCTTGAGATGGAAAAACTTACATTATTGGTGAAGACAGGCTCTATAAAGGCCTTGTCCATGCTGATGGGGGGGGGCAATTCAAGAAGTTTACCACAGAATCTTCTTCAAAAGCATTGCCTTTATTCCACTTTTATATTACTTTTGGGACTAACCTATTAACCGGAGGCCCAGCCCAGATTTGCTGTTTTATTCCTATTTCAGTATTTCAAGGAAAATAAATATCAAACGGAGTCCAAACAGAAAAATCCTTTTTGGAACATGATTTTCTCACCGGATAAGACCCAGGGAACTTGGAGTGCACGTCAGAAGATACGGGAGCTGCCCACGAGGGTGGGGGCGCGCCCCCTGCCTCGTGGGGCCCCCGTGGCTCCTCCGACGTACCTCTTTCACCCATACATACCGCCGTACCCTAAAACTTCCAGAACAGAAGATAGATCGGGAGTTACACCGCCACAAGCCTCTGTAGCCACCAAAAGTCAATCGGTGAAGGAAATATGCCCTAGAGGCAATAATAAAGTTATTATTTATTTCCTTATTTCATGATAAATGTTTATTATTCATGCTAGAATTGTATTAACCGGAAACATAATACATGTGTGAATACATAGACAAACAGAGTGTCACTAGTATGCCTCTACTTGACTAGCTCGTTAATCAAAGATGGTTATGTTTCCTAACCATGGACAAAGAGTTGTTATTTGATTAACGAGGTCACATCATTGGTTGAATGATCTGATTGACATGACCCATTTACATTAGCTTAGCACCTGATCGTTTAGTGTGTTGCTATTGCTTTCATCCATGACTTATACATGTTCCTATGACTATGAGATTATGCAACTCCCGTCTGCCGGAGGAACACTTTGGGTACTACCAAACGTCACAACGTAACTGGGTGATTATAAAGGAGTACTACAGGTGTCTCCAAAGGTAGATGTTGGGTTGGCGTATTTCGAGATTAGGATTTGTCACTCCGATTGTCGGAGAGGTATCTCTGGGCCCTCTCGGTAATGCACATCACATAAGCCTTGCAAGCACTGCAACTAATATGTTAGTTGTGAGATGATGTATTATGGAACGAGTAAAGAGACTTACCGGTAACGAGATTGAACTAGGTATTGGATACCGACGATCGAATCTCGGGTAAGTAACATACCGATGACAAAGGGAACAAACGTATGTTGTTATGCGGTCTGACCGATAAAGATCTTCGTAGAATATGTAGGAGCCAATATGGGCATCCAGGTCCCGCTATTGGTTATTGACCGGAGACGTATCTCGGTCATGTCTACATTGTTCTCGAACCGTAGGGTCCGCACGCTTAAGGTTTCGATGACGGTTATTATGAGTTTGTGTATTTTGATGTACCGAAGGAGTTCGGAGTCCCGGATGAGATCGGGGACATGACGAGGAGTCTCGAAATGGTCGAGACATAAAGATCGGTATATTGGACGACTATATTCGGACATCGGAAAGGTTCTGAGTGATTCGGGTATTTTCGGAGGTACCGGGGAGTTACGGGAATACGAGGAAGAAGTAATGGGCCTAGATGGGCCTTAGTGGGAAGGACCAGGAGGTGGCGCGCGCCCCTCCCAAGTCCAGTCCGAATTGGACAAGGGATTTGGGGCGCGGCCCCTCTCTCCCTTCCTTCCCCTCTTCCCCTCTTTCCCCCCTTGACCTAGTTGGACTAGGAAAGGTGGAATCCTACTCCCGGTGGGAGTAGGACTCCCCTTGGCGCGCCCAAACAAGGCCGGCCGCCCCCTCCCCCTTGCTCCTTTATATACAGGGGCAGGGGGCACCCCATGACACACAAGTTGGTCCTTGAGATCGTTCCTTAGCCGTGTACGGTGCCCCCCTCCACCATATTCCACCTCGGTCGTATCATTGCAGTGCTTAGGCGAAGCCCTGCGATAGCAGAACATCAAGATCGTCACCACGCCGTCGTGCTGATGGAACTCTCTCCCCGGAGCTTTGCTGGATCGGAGCCCGAGGAGCGTCACCGAGCTGTACGTGTGCCAAGAACTCGGGGGCGCCGGAGTAACGGCGCCGGGATCGGTTGGATCGCGAGGAGAACGTACGACTACTTCCTCTACGTTGTGATCGCTTCCGCTTTAGGTCTACAAGGGTATGTAGACGACACTCTCCCTCTCGTTGCTATGCATCACCATGATCTTGCATGTGCGTAGGAAATTTTTTGAAATTACTACGTTCCCCAACAGTGGCATCCGAGCCTAGGTTTTTATGGTTTGATGTTATTTGCACGAGTAGAACACAAGTGAGTTGTGGACGATACAAGTCATACTGCCTACCAGCATGTCATACTTTGGTTCAGCGGTATTGTTGGATGAGATGACCCGGACCAACCTTACGCGTACGCTTACGCGAGACCGGTTCCCTCGACGTGCTTTGCACACAGATGGCTTGCGGGAGACATCTCACCAACTTTAGTTGAACCAAGTGTGGCTACGCCCGGTCCTTGAGAAGGTTAAAACGGAGTCTATTTGACGAACTATCGTTGTGGTTTTGATGCGTAGGTAAGATGAGTTCTTGCTTAAGCCCGTAGCAGCCACGTAAAACTTGCAACAAACAAAGTAGAGGACGTCTAACTTGTTTTTGCAGGGCATGTTGTGATGTGATATGGTCAAGACATGATGCTAAATTTTATTGTATGAGATGATCATGTTTTGTAACCGAGTTATCGGCAACTGGCAGGAGCCATATGGTTGTCGCTTTATTGTATGCAATGCAATCGCCCTGTAATGCTTTACTTTATCACTAAGCGGTAGCGATAGTCGTAGAAGCATAAGATTGGCGAGACGACAACGATGCTACGATGGAGATCAAGGTGTCGCGCCGGTGACGATGGTGATCATGATGGTGCTGCAGAGATGGAGATCATGAAGCACAAGATGATGATGACCATATCATATCACTTATATTGATTTGCATGTGATGTTTATCTTTTATGCATCTTATCTTGCTTTGATTGACGGTAGCATTATAAGATGATCTCTCACTAAATTATCAAGAAGTGTTCTCCCCGAGTATGCACCGTTGCCAAAGTTCGTCGTGCCCAGACACCACGTGATGATCGGGTGTGATAAGCTCTACGTCCATCTACAACGGGTGCAAGCCAGTTTTGCACACGCAGAATACTCGGGTTATACTTGACGAGCCTAGCATATGCAGATATGGCCTCGGAACACGGAGACCGAAAGGTCGAGCGTGAATCATATAGTAGATATGATCAACATGATGATGTTCACCATTGAGAACTAATCCATTTCACGTGATGATCGGTTATGGTTTAGTTTGATTTGGATCACGTGATCACTTAGAAGATTAGAGGGATGTCTATCTAAGTGGGAGTTCTTAAGTAATATGATTAATTGAACTTTAATTTATCATGAACTTAGTCCTGGTAGTATTAGCATATCTATGTTGTAGATCAATAGCTCGCGTTGTTGCTCCCTGTTTATTTTGATATGTTCCTAGAGAAAATTGTGTTGAAAGATGTTAGTAGCAATGATGCGGATTGGATCCGTGATCTGAGGTTTATCCTCATTGCTGCACAGAAGAATTATGTCCTTGATGCACCGCTAGGTGACAGACCTATTGCAGGAGCAGATGCAGACGTTATGAACGTTTGGCTAGCTCAATATGATGACTACTTGATAGTTTAGTGCACCATGCTTAACGGCTTAGAATCGGGACTTCAAAGACGTTTTGAACGTCATGGACCATATGAGATGTTCCAGGAGTTGAAGTTAATATTTCAAGCAAATACCCGAGTTGAGAGATATGAAGTCTCCAACAAGTTCTATAGCTAAAAGATGGAGGAGAATCGCTCAACTAGTGAGCATGTGCTCAGATTGTCTGGGTACTACAATCGCTTGAATCAAGTGGGAGTTAATCTTCCAGATAAGATAGTGATTGACAGAATTCTCTAGTCACCATCACCAAGTTAGTAGAACTTCGTGATGAACTATAGTATGCAAGGGATGACGAAAACAATTCCCAAGCACTTCGTGATGCTGAAATCGACGAAGGTAGAAATCAAGAAAAACATCAAGTGTTGATGGTTAACGAGACCACTAGTTTCAAGAAAAGGGCAAAGGGAAGAAGAGGAACTTCAAGAAGAACGGCAAGCGAGTTGCTGCTCAAGTGAAGAAGCTCAAGTCTGGTCCTAAGCCTGAGACTAAGTGCTTCTACTGCAAAGGGACTGGTCACTGGAAGCGGAACTACCCCAAGTGATTGGCGGATAAGAAGGATGGCAAAGTGAACATAAGTATATTTGATATACATGATTATTGATGTGTACTTTACTAGTGTTTATAGCAACCCCTCAGTATTTGATACTGGTTCAGTTGCTAAGAGTAGTAACTCGAAACGGGAGTTGCAGAATAAACAGAGACTAGTTAAGGGTGAAGTGACGATGTGTGTTGGAAGTGGTTCCAAGATTGATATGATCATCATCACACTCTCCCTATACTTTCGGGATTAGTGTTAAAACTAAATAAGTGTTATTTGGTGTTTGCGTTGAGCATGAATATGATTTGATCATGTTTATTGCAATACAGTTATTCATTTAAGTTAGAGAACAATTGTTGTTCTGTTTACATGAATAAAACCTTCTATGGTTATACACACCAACGAAATGGTTCGTTGAATCTCGATCGTAGTGATACACATATTCATAATATTGAAGCCAAAAGGATGCAAATTAATAATGATAGTGCAACTTGTTTGTGGCACTACTGTTTAAGTCATATTGGTGTAAAGCGCATGAAGAAACTCCATGCAGATGGAACTTTGGAATCACTTGATTATGAATCACTTGATGCTTGCGAACCATGCCTCATGGGCAAGATGACTAAAACGTCGTTCTCCGGAACAATGGAGCGAGCAACAGATTTGTTGGAAATCATACATACTGATGTATGTGGTCCGATGAATATTAAGGCTCGCGACAAGTATCATTATTTTCTGACCTTCACAGATGATTTGAGCAGATATGGGTATATCTGCTTGATGAAACATAAGTCTGAAACATTTGAAAAGTTCAAAGAATTTCAGAGTGAAGTGGAAAATCATCGTGACAAGAAGATAAGGTTTCTACGATCTGATCGCGGAGACAAATATTTGAGTTACGAGTTTGGTCTTCAATTAAAACAATGTGGAATAGTTTCACAAACTCATGCCACCTGGAACACCACAGCATAATGGTGTGTCCGAACGTCATAACCGTACTTTATTGGATATAGTACAATCTATGATGTTTCTTACCGATTTACCAATATCGTTTTGGGATCATGTATTAGAGACAACTGCATTCACGTTAAAAGGGGCACCATCTAAGTCCGTTGAGACGACACAATATGAACTATGGTTTGGCAAGAAACCAAAGTTGTCGTTTCTTAAAGTTTGGAGTTGCGATGCTTATGTGAAAAGGTTTCATCATGATAAGCTCGAACCAAATCGGAGAAATGCGTCTTCATAGGACACCCAAAGGAGATTGTTGGGTACACCTTCTATCACAGATCCGAAGGCAAAATCGTTGCTAAAGATGGATCCTTTCTAGAGAAGGAGTTTCTCTCGAAAGAAGTGAGTGGGAGGAAAGTAGAAAACTTGATAAGGTAATTGTACCATCTCCCTTATTGGAAAGTAGTTCATCACAGAAATCTGTTCTTGTGACTACTACACCAATTAGTGAGGAAGCTAATGATGATGATCATGTAACTTCAGATCAAGTTACTACTGAATCTCGTAGGTAAACCAGAGTAAGATCCGCACCAGAGTGGTACGGTAATCCTGTTCTGGAAGTCATGTTACTAGACCATGACGAACTTGCGAACTATGAGGAAGCGATGGTGAGCCCAGATTCCGCAAAATGGCTTGGAAGCCATGAAATCTGAGATGGGATCCATGTATGAGAACAAAGTGTGGACTTTGATTGACTTGCCCGATGATCGGCAAGCCATTGAGATTAAATGGATCTTCAAGAGGAAGACGGACGCTGATAGTAGTGTTACTATCTACAAAGCTGGAATTGTCGCAAAAGGTTTTCGACAAGTTCAAAGTGTTGACTACGATGAGAGTTTCTCACTCGTATCTATGCTTAAGTCTGTCCGAATCATGTTAGCAATTGCCGCATTTTATGAAATCTGGCAAATGGATAACAAAACTGCATTCCTTAATGGATTTTTAAAGAAGAGTTGTATATGATGCAACCATAAAGTTTTGTCAATCCTAAAGGTGCTAACAAAATATGCAAGCTCCAGCGATCCATCTATGGACTGGTGCAAGCATCTCGGAGTTGGAATACACGCTTTGATAAGTTGATCAAAGCATATAGTTTTATACAGACTTGCGGTGAAGCCTGTATTTACAAGAAAGTGAGTGGGAGCACTACAACATTTCTGATAAGTATATGTGAATGACATATTGTTGATCGGAAATAATGTAGAATTATTCTGCAAAGCATAAAGGAGTGTTTGAAAGGAGTTTTTCAAAGGAAGACCTCGGTGAAGCTGCTTACAAATTGAGCATCAAGATCTATAGAGATAGATCAAGACGCTTGATAAGTTTTTTCAATGAGTACATACCTTGACAAGATTTTGAAGTAGTTCAAAATGGAACAGTCAAAGAAAGAGTTCTTGCCTGTGTTACAAGGTGTGAAGTTGAGTAAGACTCAAAACCCGACCACGACATAAGATAGAAAGAGAATGAAAGTCATTCCCTATGCCTTGGCCATAGGTTCTATAAAGTATGCCATGCTGTGTACCAGATCTATTGTATACCCTACACTGAGTTAAGCAAGGGAGTACAATGGTGATCTAGGAGTAGATCACTGGACAGCGGTCAAAATTATCCTTAGTGGAATAAGGATATGTTTCTCGATTATGGACGTGACAGAAAGGTTCGCCGTAAAGGGTTACGTCGATGCAAGTTTTGACACTGATCTGGATGACTCTAAGTCTCGATCTAGATACATATTGAAAGTGGGAGCAATTAGCTAGAGTAGCTCTGTGCGGAGCATTGTAGACATAGAATTCGCAAAATACTTACGGATCTGTATGTGACAGACCCGTTGACTAAGATTCTCTCAGAAGCAAAACATGATCACACCTTAGTACTCTTTGGGTGTTAATCACATAGCGATGTGAACTAGATTACTGAATCTAGTTAACCCTTTGGGTGTTGGTCACATGTCGATGTGAACTATGGGTGTTAATCACATGATGATGTGAACTATCGATGTTAATCACATGGTGATGTGATCTAGATTATTGACTCTAGTGCAAGTGGGAGACTGAAGGAAATATGCCCTAGAGGCAATAATAAAGTTATTATTTATTTCCTTATTTCATGATAAATGTTTATTATTCATGCTAGAATTGTATTAACCGGAAACATAATACATGTGTGAATACATAGACAAACAGAGTGTCACTAGTATGCCTCTACTTGACTAGCTCGTTAATCAAAGATGGTTATGTTTCCTAACCATGGACAAAGAGTTGTTATTTGATTAACGAGGTCACATCATTGGTTGAATGATCTGATTGACATGACCCATTTCCATTAGCTTAGCACCTGATCGTTTAGTGTGTTGCTATTGCTTTCATCCATGACTTATACATGTTCCTATGACTATGAGATTATGCAACTCCCGTTTGCCGGAGGAACACTTTGGGTACTACCAAACGTCACAACGTAACTGGGTGATTATAAAGGAGTACTACAGGTGTCTCCAAAGGTAGATGTTGGGTTGGCGTATTTCGAGATTAGGATTTGTCACTCCGATTGTCGGAGAGGTATCTCTGGGCCCTCTCGGTAATGCACATCACATAAGCCTTGCAAGCACTGCAACTAATATGTTAGTTGTGAGATGATGTATTACGGAACGAGTAAAGAGACTTACCGGTAACGAGATTGAACTAGGTATTGGATACCGACGATCGAATCTCGGGTAAGTAACATACCGATGACAAAGGGAACAACGTATGTTGTTATGCGGTCTGACCGATAAAGATCTTCGTAGAATATGTAGGAGCCAATATGGGCATCCAGGTCCCGCTATTGGTTATTGACCGGAGACGTGTCTCGGTCATGTCTACATTGTTCTCGAACCGTAGGGTCCGCACGCTTAAGGTTTCGATGACGGTTATTATGAGTTTATGTATTTTGATGTACCGAAGGAGTTCGGAGTCCCGGATGAGATCGGGGACATGACGAGGAGTCTCGAAATGGTCGAGACGTAAAGATCGGTATATTGGACGACTATATTCGGACATCGGAAAGGTTCTGAGTGATTCGGGTATTTTCGGAGGTACCGGGGAGTTACGGGAATACGGGGAAGAAGTATTGGGCCTTATGGGCCTTAGTGGGAAGGGACCAGGAGGTGGCGCGCGCCCCTCCCAAGTCCAGTCCGAATTGGACAAGGGATTTGGGGCGCGGCCCCTCTCTCCCTTCCTTCCCCTCTTCCCCTCTTTCCCCCCTTGACCTAGTTGGACTAGGAAAGGTGGAATCCTACTCCCGGTGGGAGTAGGACTCCCCTTGGCGCGCCCAAACAAGGCCGGCCGCCCCCTCCCCCTTGCTCCTTTATATACGGGGGCAGGGGGCACCCCATGACACACAAGTTGATCCTTGAGATCGTTCCTTAGCCGTGTGCGGTGCCCCCCTCCACCATATTCCACCTCGGTCGTATCGTTGCAGTGCTTAGGCGAAGCCCTGCGATAGTAGAACATCAAGATCGTCACCACGCCGTCGTGCTGATGGAACTCTCTCCCCGGAGCTTTGCTGGATCGGAGCCCGAGGAGCGTCACCGAGCTGTACGTGTGCCAAGAACTCGGGGGCGCCGGAGTAACGGCGCCGGGATCGGTTGGATCGCGAGGAGAACGTACGACTACTTCCTCTACGTTGTGATCGCTTCCGCTTAAGGTCTACAAGGGTATGTAGACGACACTCTCCCCCTCGTTGCTATGCATCACCATGATCTTGCGTGTGCGTAGGAAATTTTTTGAAATTACTACGTTCCCCAACAATCGGGACCCTGTTCCGGCACCCTGCCGGAGGGGGGAACCCTCACCGGTGGCCTTCTTCATCATCTCGGCCCTCTCCATAACGAGGAGGGAGTAGTTCACCCTCGGGGCTGAGGGTATGTACCAGTAGCTATGTGTTTGATCTCTCTCTCTCTCTCTCTCTCTCTCTCTCTCTCTCTCTCGTGTTCTTGATTTGGCACGATCTTGATGTATCGCGAGCTTTGCTATTATAGTTGGATCTTATGTTTCTTCTCCCCCTCTTCTCTCTTGTAATGGATTGAGTTTCCCCTTTGAAGTAATCTTATCGGATTGAGTCTTTAAAGATTTGAGAACACTTGATGTATGTCTTGCCGTGCGTATCTGTGGTGACAATGGGATATCACGTGAATCATCTTGATGTATGTTTTGGTGATCAACTTGCGGGTTCCGCCCATGAACCTATGCATAGGGGTTGGCACACGTTTTCGTCGTGATTCTCCGGTAGAAACTTTGGGGCACTCTTTGAGGTTCTATGTGTTGGTTTGAGTAGATGAATTGAGATTGTGTGATGCGTATCGTATAATCATGCCCACAGATACTTGAGGTGACATTGGAGTATCTAGGTGACATTAGGGTTTTGGTTGATTTGTGTCTTAAGGTGTTATTCTAGTACGAACTCTAGGGATGTTTGTGGCACTTATAGGAATAGCCCAACGGGTTGATTGGAAAGAATAACTTTGAGGTGGTTTCGTACCCTACCATAATCTCTTCGTTTGTTCTCCACTATTAGTGACTTTGGAGTGACTCATTGTTGCATGTTGAGGGATAGTTATATGATCCAATTATGTTATTATTGTTGAGAGAACTTGCACTAGTAAAAGTATGAACCCTAGGCCTTGTTTCCTAGCATTGCAATACCGTTTACGCTCACTTTTATCGCTTGCTACCTTGCTGTTTTTATATTTTCAGTTTACAAAAACCTATATCTACCATCCATATTGCACTTGTATCACCATCTCTTCGCCGAACTAGTGCACCTATACAATTTACCATTGTATTGGGTGTGTTGGGGACACAAGAGACTCTTTGTTATTTGGTTATAGGGTTGTTTGAGAGAGACCATCTTCATCCTACGCCTCCCACGGATTGATAAACCTTAGGTCATCCACTTGAGGAAAATTTGCTACTGTCCTACAAACCTCTGCACTTGGAGGTCCAACAACGTCTACAAGAAGAAGGTTGCGTAGTAGACATCAAGCTCTTTTCTGGCGCCGTTGTCGGGGAGGTGAGTGCTTGAAGGTATATCTTTAGATCTTGCAATCGAATCTTTTTGTTTCTTGTTTTAGCACTAGTCTAGTTTATAAAAGAAAACTACCAAAAAATGGAATTGAGTTTGTCTCACACGCTTCACCTTTTTAATATCTTTCGTGAGTATGATGGAAAGGATAATTGTGCTCAAGTGCTAGAAGAAGAGATCTCTAAATTGTTTGGCACTAAATATTTGAATGATGAGCATGATTGCAATGTTGTTAGTACGAATTCTTTGTATATCCATGATGCTAATGATGATTGCACTAGTTATGATGAAAATGTCTCCTATAAGCATGTCAATTTTTGTGGAGTGCATGTTTGCACGAACACACCAAATTGGGAAGATAGATATTGCAAGAGGCATAAGTACTTAGAAACCAAATTGTTGCAAGAAGAACTAGATGAATGTGCTAAAAATTTATTTTTTTTCTTAGCCATACTTGTGAACTTTGCAATGAACGTGATCATTTTAGTGCCCAATGCAAATTGTTCCATGAGCGTATCGTGTCCAAAAATTGTGAGGACTTGATTTCCCTTGCACATCATAATGATAGTTTGCTTTTGGGTTATGAAGATATTAAACGTAGAATTAAGGATATTCCAAAATTTGCCCTTGATAAAGTTCTTCATTTTGATCTAGAGAAAATCTATGTGTATTGTGCGATGAATTGCATTGATAATCCTTATATTGCCAAATACATAAAGAAAAGAAAGCAAATATAGGATGAAAAGAATACTAATGAAAGGGAAGAGACTTCCCAATATCCTCCTATTATTTCTTATGATGAATCAGGTAACGAGGAGGAGCCTTCTATTCAACCAATCTCATTAATAAGGAGCTCCAAAAATAGGATTGAACCCACACATGAGGTGAAGAAGAAGAAAAGAAAAAGGAAGAGAGGTAAAAAGGTGTCTATCCCAAATAAAGTTGCTCCTATTATTGTTGTGCCTCATGAAAATGAAGATGATACACTTGATGATGATCTCGTTATGCCTATTGGTTGTTGTGATGATTATGATTGGGAAGATAATGATACTTCTTATGATCTTGAAAATCTTTTTGGCACTTGCTTGGAAGAATATAATAATTGCTATACTATTGGTGCTATCCATACTATTGATTATGAGAGTGATTATGCTTATGATATGAAAAGGCCCAAGCTTGGGGAAGCTATGTTTGATGAGGATAACATATTTGAGAATATATTTGCTGCAATTAATGTTTGTCCCAAGCTTGGGGATGCTATGTTTAATAATGATGATATTTTTAGCCTTCCATGTTTTGATATGTAAAATGATTATGATGAGAACAAAGTTGCTACTTATGATGATTATTGTGATAAAACTTATGCTATAAAGAGTAGTGATGATTATATTTATAAAACTTGTCATGATTATGAGTACCCTTTCTCTGAACATTATTATTTTAATGTGGAAGCAATTTAGAGTATTCAAGTCTCTTATGATACTCCCACTATTCCGAATGAGAAGAAATTTGCTTATGTGGAGAGTAATAAAAATTATATGCTTGTAGATCATGAAAAGAATGCTTTAGGTGCTGGTTATATTGTTGAATTCATTCATGATGCTACTGAAAATTATTATGAGGGAGGAACATATGCTTGTAGGAATTGCAATAATATCAAGTTTCCTCTCTATGTGCTTAAAATCTTGAAGTTATGCTTGTTTTGCCTTCCTATGCTAGTTGATTATTGTTCCCATAAGTTGTTTTCTCACAAAATCCCTATGCATAGGAAGTGGGTTAGACTTAAATGTGCTAGTCACATTCTTCATGATGATCTCTTTATGTTTCAATTCTTATCTTTTAGGGGAGCATCATTGAAATCATCATGCCTAGCTAGGGGCGTTAAACGATAGCGCTTGTTGGGAGGCAACCCAATTTTATTTTAGTTTCTTGATTTTTGGTTCTGTTTAGGAATAAATAATCCATCTAACTTCTGTTTAGATGTGGTTTTATGTTTTAATTAGTGTTTGTGCCAAGTAGAACCTTTGGGAAGACTTGGGTGAAGTCTTTATGATCATGCTGTAAAAAACAGAAACTTTAGCGCTCACGAGATTAGCTAGAACTTTTTACTGGAGAGTGATATTTAGTTGATTATTTTTTAAGATGATTACTAGACAAATTCCTCAGGTCCACCAATTTATTTTAGAATTTTTTAAGTTCCAGAAGTTTGCGTTAGTTACAGATTACTACAGACTGTTCTGTTTTTGACAGATTCTGTTTTCAGTGTGTTGTTTGCTTATTTTGATGAATCTATGGCTAGTAAAATAGTTTATAAACCATAGAGAAGTTGGAATACAGTAGGTTTAACACAAATATAAATAAAGAATGAGTTCATTACAGTACTTGAAGTGGCGTTTTGTTTTCTTTCGCTAACGGAGCTTACGAGTTTTCTGTTAAGTTTTGTGTTGTGAAGTTTTCAAGTTTTGGGTAAGGATTCGATGGACTATGGAATAAGGAGTGGCAAGAGCCTAAGCTTGGGGATTCCCAAGGCACCCCAAGGTAATATTCAAGGATAACCAAGCGTCTAAGCTTGGGGATGCCCCGGAAGGCATCCCCTCTTTCGTATACGTTCATTGGTAACTTTACTTGGAGCTATATTTTTATTCACCACATGATATGTGTTTTGCTTGGAGCGTCATTTCCTTTTGTTTTTACTTTATGTCTTTTAGATTAGTGTTTTGCTTCTCTAGTTTCAATAAAAGTGTCAAGGATAGCTTTTGCCATGCTTATTTTGCAAGTATGCATGTTGCTGTTTGAAAACAGAAAGTTTACCGCTGTTGCAAAAATTCCCTAGAAAAGTAAGAATGTGATAAAATGTTGAAAACTTTTGCATAATAAGATATGAAAAATTTACTACAGTGTTAATTTTCTTTTATAATTTTTGGATTTAGGGAAGTATGATGAATCTTGCATTCTTTACAGACTGTACTGTTTTGGCAGATTGATGTTATGTTTGCATTGTTTGCATATGTTTGCTTGTTTAATGATTCTATTTTATGATAGGAGTATTAAATATGCAGAGGCATTTAGTATGCAATGTTGAATAATAATTTTAGTGATTTGTTACAGTAGAAAATGATAAGGTTTTGCATTGGTTTATACTAACCTATCTCACGAGTTCTTGTTGAGTTTGGTGTGGAGGAAGCTTTTGAGATTTAGGAAACCATGATATGCGAGGAATTAAGGAGACACACAAGCTCAAGCTTGGGGATGCCCAAGGCACCCCAAGATAATATTTCAAGAAGTCTCAAGCATCTAAGCTTGGGGATGCCCCGGTAGGCATCCCACCTTTCTTCTTCAACAATTATCGGTTAGTATCGGTTGAACCTAAGTTTTTGCTTCTTCACATGATGTGTGTTATCCTTGAAATGTCGTTTTATTTTCTTTTGTTTTGCTTGCTGTTTGAATAAAGTATCAAGATCTGAAATTATTAAATGGGAGAGTCTTCACATAGTTGCGTAATTATTCGACTACTCATTGATCTTCACTTATATCTTTTGGAGTAGTTTGTTGTTTGCTCTAGTGCTTCACTTATATCTTTTAGAGCATGGTGGTAGTTTTATTTGAAGAAATATATGAACTCTCATGCTTCACTTATATTATTTTGAGAGTCTTAAATAGCATGGTAATTTGCTTAAATGATCCTAATATGCTAAGCATACAAGATTTGTAAGAATTCTTATGAGTGTGTTGAATACTAAGAGAAGTTTGATGCTTGATGATTGTTCTGAGATATGAAGATGGTGATATTAGAGTCATGCTAGTTGAGTAGTTGTGAATTTGAAAAATTCTTGTGTTAAAGTTTGTGATTCCCGTAGCATGCACGTATGGTGAACCGTTATGTGATGAAGTCGGAGCATAATTTATTTATTGATTGTCTTCCTTATGAGTGGCGGTCGGGGCGAGCGATGGTCTTTTCCTACCAATCTATCCCCCTAGGAGCATGCGCGTAATACTTTGCTTTGATAACTTCTAGATTTTTGCAATAAGTATATGAGTTCTTTATGACTAATGTTGAGTCCGTGGATTATACGCACTTTTCCCGTCCTTCCACCATTGCTAGCCTCTCTAATACCGCGCACCTCTCGCCGGTATCATACAACCACCTTATACCTTCCTCAAAACAGCCACCATACCTACCTATCATGGCATTTCCATAGCCATTCCGAGATATATTGGCATGCAACTTTCCACCGTTCCGTTTATTATGACACGCTCCATCATTGTCATATTGCTTTGCATGATCATGTAGTTGACATCGTATTTGTGGCAAAGCCACCATTCATAATTATTTCATACATGTCACTCTTGATTCATTGCATATCCCGGTACACCGCCGGAGGCATTCATATAGAGTCATATCTTGTTTTAAGTATTGAGTTGTAATTCATGAGTTTTAAGTAAATAAAAGTGTGATGATCATAATTATTAGAGCATTGTCCCAGTGAGGAAAGGATGATGGAGACTATGATTCCCCCACAAGTCGGGATGAGACTCCGAACGAAAAAGAAAAAAAAAGAAAAAAAAAGAGGCCATAAAAAATGAGAAAAGGCCCAAATAAAAAAACAAAAAAATGAGAGAAAAAGAGAGAAGGGACAATGCTACTATCCTTTTACCACACTTGTGCTTCAAAGTAGCACCATGATCTTCATGATAGAGAGTCTCCTATGATATCACTTTCATATACTAGTGGGAATCTTTCATTATAGAACTTGGCTTGTATATTCCAATGATGGGCTTCCTCAAATTGCCCTAGGTCTTCGTGAGCAAGCGAGTTGGATGCACACCCACTTAGTTTGTTTTTGAGCTTTCATATACTTATAGCTCTAGTGCATCCGTTGCATGGCAATCCCTACTCACTCACATTGATATCTACTGATGGGCATCTCCATAGCCCGTTGATACGCCTAGTTGATGTGAGACTCTGTTTTCCTTTTTGTCTTCTCCACAACCACCATTCTATTCCACCTATAGTGCTATGTCCATGGCTCACGCTCATGTATTGCGTGAAGATTGAAAAGTTTGAGAATGTCAAAAGTATGAAACAATTGCTTGGCTTGTCATCGGGGTTGTGCATGATTTAAATACTTTGTGTGGTGAAGATAGAGCATAGCCAGACTATATGATTTTGTAGGGATAACTTTCTTTGGCCATGTTATTTTGAGAAGACATAATTGCTTTGTTAGTATGCTTGAAGTATTATTATTTCTATGTCAATATGAACTTTTGTCTTAAATCTTTCGGATCTGAATATTCATATCACAAGTAAGAAGAATTACATTGAAATTATGCCAACTAGCATTCCACATCAAAAAATATCTTTTTTATCATTTACCTACTCGAGGACGAGCAGGAATTAAGCTTGGGGATGCTTGATACGTCTCCAACGTATCTATAATTTTTGATTGCTCCATGCTATATTATCTACTGTTTTAGGCAATATTGGGCTTTATTATCCACTTTTATATTACTTTTGGGACTAACCTATTAACCGGAGGCCCAGCCCAGATTTGCTGTTTTATGCCTATTTCAGTGTTTCGAGGAAAAGGAATATCAAACGGAGTCCAAACAGAAAAATCCTTTTTGGAACATGATTTTCTCACCGGATAAGACCCACGGAACTTGGAGTGCACGTCAGAAGATACGGGAGCTGCCCACGAGGGTGATTTGGCACGATCTTGATGTATCGCGAGCTTTGCTATTATAGTTGGATCTTATGTTTCTTCTCCCCCTCTTCTCTCTTGTAATGGATTGAGTTTCCCCTTCGAAGTAATCTTATCGGATTGAGTCTTTAAAGATTTGAGAACACTTGATGTATGTCTTGCCGTGTGTATCTGTGGTGACAATGGGATATCACGTGATTCATTTTGATGTATGTTTTGGTGATCAACTTGCGGGTTCCGCCCATGAATCTATGCATAGGGGTTGGCACACGTTTTCGTCGTGATTCTCCGGTAGAAACTTTGGGGCACTCTTTGAGGTTCTATGTGTTGGCTTGAGTAGATGAATTGAGATTGTGTGATGCATATCGTATAATCATGCCCACGGATACTTGAGGTGACATTGGAGTATCTAGGTGACATTAGGGTTTTGGTTGATTTGTGTCTTAAGGTGTTATTCTAGTACGAACTCTAGGGCTGTTTGTGGCACTTATACGAATAGCTCAACGGATTGATTGGAAAGAATAACTTTGATGTGGTTTCGTACCCTACCATAATCTCTTCGTTTGTTCTCCGCTATTAGTGACTTTGGAATGACTCTTTGTTGCATGTTGAGGGATAGTTATATGATCCAGTTATGTTATTATTGTTGAGAGAACTTGCACTAGTGAAAGTATGAACCCTAGGCCTTGTTTCCTACCATTGCAATACCGTTTACGCTCACTTTTATCGCTTGCTACCTTGCTGTTTTTATATTTTCAGTTTACAAAAACCTATATCTACCATCCATATTGCACTTGTATCACCATCTCTTCGCCGAACTAGTGCACCTATACAATTTACCATTGTATTGGGTGTGTTGGGGACACAAGAGACTCTTTGTTATTTGGTTGCAGGGTTGTTCGAGAGAGACCATCTTCATTCTACGCCGCCCACGGATTGATAAACCTTAGGTCATCCACTTGAGGGAAATTTGCTACTGTCCTACAAACCTCTGCACTTGGAGGCCCAACAACGTCTACAAGAAGAAGGTTGCATAGTAGACATCAGGGAGCAATCATGCTTGAAGCTTGTCGTCCATTGTGGTGGCAATGGACTTGTGAAGATGTGCCAAAGAGTGGCTCACCCATAGTGGAGTATGGGGGAGCAATCATCTAGTCTTCATCGAGCCAATGCAATCAAGAAAGGTGGTCCAACTTGAGGAAGTCAGGATCGTCATCGTCTAGCTCAAGTGGACTATGCTAGGCAAAGGTTTGCCCTTGATGGGTTTTCTATTTTACCGGTCTCATGGTGGTAGTTGGGAGACCGGGTTATAGGATCGATTGCCATACTATCAAGGGGGGGGGGTCTCAAGTTAGTAGCTTGATCGTATCGTTCATAAAGAGCTCAAACCATTGCATCCTTGTATCATCTTTCTTGGTTCTTATTTGGTGTTTCTCTTTGTGATTTTTAGAGCTTATGGTCATCTTCTTGACAAAGTCAAGTTCATTGAAAACGGAGTTCATGTGCATCTTCTATGATGTTTTCGATGTTGGACTTTTTGTCGGTTCTTCATTCACATAGGTTTCACATCTATATATCATTGGCATTTATTCTCCATTTCTTGTTCTTATTTTATCCAATCGCTTTTGGATAGCTCTTGTCGTCATCTATCCAACAAGCTTGAGTTTGCTCAATTCGGAGCCCGTATGCGGAAGTTATGGCTGTTTTGTTCTTACCTGTTTTTCATAGACCGGTTGTACCGCTTCTTACACCGGTTGACCGGTACTACCAGTGTTTGGGGCTATTGTACTGCTCCACACTTGGTCCGAAGGTTGTACCGGCCATGTACTGCACGCTCTACCACCAGACTAGGTTCTATTATGGAACGGTTCTTGGGCGGTTGTGGGTTGGTTTTACTAGTACTACCGGTGCCACGGGAGGTTGTACCGCTTAGTGCTTTTCCTACAGGTAGGTTTTGTCTGTGCTTTGACCGGTTGTACCGGTACTTACACCAGTTGTACCAGTCCTACTGTTTTCTGCACATAATGGGCAGATCTGTGGGGACCTATAAAAGGGGATCTTCTTCCCCATTGGACCCCGTCTCTTGAGATCGTGTTCTTCCCCCATTGTTGACCTTCTTCGAGCTTGCTATATCTCAATCCTTCCATGGATTCTTGCTAGTTTTTTGGGGGAAAGAGCCTAGATCCACATTTCCACCAATCACTTTATGTTCTATGTGAGGGGAACCCCATGGATCTAGATCTTGGAGTTTTTTGTGTTCTCTTCTTCATTCATCCTCTCATTTTCTTCCCTAGCATTAGTTGCTTTGGTGGGATTTGGGAGAGAAGGACTTGGGCACTTCGTGTGCCCTTGCCATTGCATTTGGTGCATCGGTTTAAGTTCTCCACGGGGATACGTGGAAGTTACAAGTTGAGAAACTTATTACTCTTGGGTGCTTGGCACTCTTGAGCTTGTTCCTCTTGGGTGCCTTGGTGCCCTAGACGGTTGGTGGTGTTCGAAGCTCAATCATTGTGGTGTAAAGCTCCGGGCAAGTGTCGGGGTCTCCAATTAGGTTGTGGAGATCGCCTCGAGCATTTTGACAGGTATCGGTGAACGCCCTCAAGGGTTGCCAAAGTGTACGGGTTCGGTGGCCGCCCCCAAGGGTTGCCATTTGTACGGGTTCGGTGACCGCCCTCAAGGGTCCCTTAGTGAAATCACGGCATCTTGCATTGTGCGAGGGCGTGAGGAGATTACGGTGGTCCTAGTGGCTTGTTGGGGAGCATTGTGACTCCACACCGCTCCAAACGGAGATTAGCATCCACAAGGGTGTGAACTTCGGGATACATCGTCGTCTCCGCTTGCCTCGGTTATCTCTTACCCGAGTCCTTTACTTACGCACTTTGCTTTGTGATAGCCATATTGTTTCATGTCACATATCTTTCTATCACTTAGTTGTTTATCTTGCTTATCATAAGTTGTTGGTGCACATAGGCGAGCCTAGATTTTTAGGTTTTGTTCTTGACAAATTAAACAGTACTTTTATTCCGCATCTGTTCAAGCCTAAACCATAATTATTTTATAGCGCCTATTCACCCCCCCCCCCCTCGAGGCGACATCCATGATATTTCACTTTGGATTTGAGATCACTTGATGCATGTCTAGTTATTAACTTGCGGATACCCGTGGTGACATTGGGGTAATCAGGCATAACTGGTAAACGATAGTATCATATAGTGTTGTCGTAGTACGATCACTAGGACTATATGTGACACATTGGGGTGGTTCAGTAGATTGTTTGGAAAGATGATACACAATTGCATCCTACTTTCTCCGGTAGAATAGAAACTTTGAGGTGATTCTTTGCTTCACTTTGAGGGATTATCATGTGGTTCACTTATTTACTGATGTTGAGAGACTGCACTGTTGAAAGTATGAACTCTAGGTCTTGTTTCCAAACATTGAGACACCATTTTGACTTACTTTTTCTACTTGCTACCTTGCTGTTTTTTATTTGTTCATTCTATAAAAGCTATTTCTATCATCCATATTACGCCTCGATCACCCTCTCTTCGCTGAACTAGTTCACCTATTCAATTGACAATTGTATCGGGTGTGCTGGGGACAAGCGACCTTCTTGTATTTGATTGTAGGGTTGTCTGAGAGAGAAACATCTTCATCCTACACCTCCCATGGATTGATAAACCTTAGGTCGTTCACTTGAGAAAAATTTGCTACTGTCCTATAAAACTCTGTGTTTGAAGGTCCAACCAAGTCTACAAGAATAAAGTTGCATAGCAGACATCCAGCTATTTCTAGCGTCATTGCCGAGGAGGTGAGTGCTTGAAGTTATCTTGTTTAGATATTGCAATTGAATCTTTAAGTTTCTTGTTTTATTCACTAGTTTGGCTTTATGAAAGAAAAGTACAATTTTGTTGATGTGAAGTGTGTCAAATTCTTTATCTTTATAAATTTTTTCTTGAAAACATGGAATCTAATAATTGTAATGAAGTTTAAAAGTAGATAACACAATGTTTGATGTGGGTTCCATTACTGATAAACATGATTGCAATGTTATTAGTATGTCTTCTATGAATATCCATGATGCTAATGATATGCAAAGCCATAAACTTTGGGATGCTATGTTTGATTAAGATGATCTTTTTAGTCCCTCTACGTTTCATGAGAAAATTTGTTATGATGAAAGCATGCATCCTATTTACGATGTTTATTACAATGATGATGAAGTGGATTTGGAAAAGTGTTAACTCTAGGTAGTTATGATCCCACTATTTTGGAGCGCATTGAATACCACTAGCTAGATTGATTATATATATATGGGGACATAATTTGTTGGTTGTCAATATTCTACATATAATTTGTCATTTGTCGGTCACACATTACATTAAAATTAAATGACAAGATACATACGCATCATATAGCTAGCTAGCCCAGTTGCCAGCGCATGGGCACGCCTTATCGTCGCGGATGGCCGCGTGGGTGTTAGCCTCCCATTCCGCATAGCTGGGGGGGGGGGGGTGACTCCAACTCCGCTAAGGTGTCCCCATTGACGGTGGCACTCGCGGGGCTGCATACGCGTTGTTGGCGTGCTCCATCATTGGGCTCCCCGTGTTCTCTCGAAACGGAGGCGCCGGGTGGGCTGGCTTCACAGGCTTGCCTAATGGTCAGGACGCGGAGCTGGGGCGTCCGTGGCACGACATTGGTGCGACGTCGAGCCACTTCGAACGCGGCCTGCTCGTGAGACTCCTCAAGCACCAGCTGGAGGAGTGGATCGTTCTAGGGCATCTCGTCGGCCATCATCCAGGAATGGCGAGAGGGGGGGCGTTGGCTAGCGGGCACGGGTCAGGGGGGGGGGGGGCGTTGGCTAGCGGGCACGGGTCAGGGGTTGTGGGTGGAAATGGCCTAGCTAGGGCGACAAGATAACTTGGAGGGAGTGGGCGCCCGGCATTACTGAGCTCAGTTCCCTTTAGAAACCGTCTACACAACTTTCAAATCATCACACATGAGTAATTAATCATATTATGCAACTTGTGCGATGCTTGAAGTCATTGCACACAATTCGTCCTTGTGAAGTGTTTGCTAATCAACGCACACGATTAAGAAATTTCAATCGTGTATGTTACGACAACTTAGCGCACACACAACTTTACACCCTACAATGTGCCCTCTATCACACACGGTTTGCGTCTTGAAATCGTGCCCAATGAATGAGCCATCACGTACGTTCCGTTTTACTAGATGAATTATTTTTCATACTGTTTGTGATGACTGCATTACGCATAGATAGTGATAGACGTTTCTTCACAGTACCATTCTGCAGTAGCGTAAACTCGAACCGAGGAAGTACCGCACAAAGAGCTGGATGACATGTATAGTTTTCTCTTGAGCGTGGCTAGGTCTTAGTGAAGTGATATAATATGTAAGAAAAAAAAAACTGAAAATATATTTTTGTATAAATCTTCATGCAAATCAAAGAAAGATAGCATCGACTGAGGCATAATAAAGTCTCAATCGACCGAGATTTAGCAAAATTGTTTTCTCTTTCCTTTTTCTTTCCTGGCCCTTCATCATCTTTCCGCGGGGTCTTGGAACCTGACGTTGGTTTAACTCTAGTGGCAAGCATCTTTCGAAAGAAAAATAAAAAGATGCCTCGTGATCTTCGCACCGCCACCGACGACTCAGCTGCCGTAGCGTCTTGCGTACTGCTTTTCCGTGGTCCCTCTACCGACTGAAAAGCCGGCCGACGTTGTCCTATTCTATCAAAATGCCCCCTCTGATGTATCTTCAATCTCAGTCGTCTCCTCCGCTGGCCCAAAGCAGCTTCCTTCGTGTCCCTTTGTCCGGCGGCCGCTTCTTAGGGATCTCAGGAAGAAGAGAGGCTTGATTCGTCTGCAGGTGGGCTGGCATTTCACCGCTTTGTCTCTGCTACCGCTAGTTGCTGCTTCATTTTCATCCTAAATTTGTGTTAATTTTCAACCAGGCCAAGAGGTAGCAGGGGTGCAGCGATGGAGCTGGCGGTTGTGGCTTGGCAGGCGACCGTGAGGGCTCTCCTGGGCAAGCTGGGCAGCCTTCTTGCTCAGGAGTACAGGCTGGCCAGGGGCGTCAACGGCGATCTCGAGAACATCACCGACGAGATGATCAGCATGCAGTGCTTCCTCCGCGACCTCACCGTCGCCGATGGGAGTGGCACACACGGCCACGGCCACCGGATGATGGACTGGATAAAGCAGATCCGCGAAATCACCTGCGACATCGAGGACTGCCTCGACGACTCCGGCAACCGCATCCACGGCCTGCGCACCGACGTGTCCTGCTACTTCCTTGCCAGCAGCATCTACGAGGTCCTCACATGGTGGCCTCGCCGCGACATCGCCACCAGGATCTCTGTCCTCATGACGCGGGTACAGCGGATCAGCGAGCGGCGCCACAGGTACGGCGTCAACAACCCAGAGAGCGGCAGGAATGAGGTACCAAATGTGGCATCGGCAGCTGGATTTGACGCTGCCACACTTTGCCAAACACTTCGAAAACGAAAGGTACCTACTTAATATGATAGGGTATCATATGTTATCATGCCAGTGTCTTCTCTTTCCTCATTTAATATTGTGATTACTCAGCAATATGCCTAGTTGGCATTGCAAGGGGTTGCATGATACTACTTGTTATGAGGTCTAAGTCGATTGAGAAACTGTTATAAGTCGTTGATTAACCTTGAGCGTTAATTCTTGTATCCAACGAATATTGGTATTGCACATTATAGAAAATTTATGTAACTTTGCCGAAGATAGTCTTTGTCTTTCAGGGCACAAATTTGAGAACTATTTTTGCTGATTTCACGCCATAAATGATTTAGCAATTTTGTATAAAACATGTACGGTACCGCAGAGAGTAAATAACAATAGAAATAATGTTTTAATACGCTCTTTTACATTGTTTGTTCTAGCAAATTCACACATGCCTCTGTTTGTTCTGCGATTGCAGACATTTTAATTTAGATTCAGATGAGAAGAGAAGTAATAGTTACTGCTGATGACTCACTTTCTCCTCCAACGTCTATTGTCTTTCCTTCGCAGTTACTTGATCTTACTTGATGATGTATGGCCTGGATCCATACTAGACAGTATTATAAAGGTACTCCCGAACAACCGAGGGAGCAAAATTATAGTTACCACACGGTTTGAAGCTGTTGCTGCATCGTTTATAAGAGAAGCCGATAACCCTATTTGTGAAGTTAAAGGTCTTCTTGATGAAGAATCCCGGGAGCTATTTGAGAGAACCTTATTTGAATCCAGTGGGAGGGAACATGTTACTAAACGGTTTGAAGCTGCTGCTACAACATCTAAGAGAAAAGGTGAGCTTATATTCATATTATTTTTCTGTGTGGTCTTACATCATAATGTTGATGATGACATACACCAGCAAAATCTAACCAAGTCATCTCTGGATCTGAAGGTAGCGAAGATGTTATGGTTCCAGACAAAGTCTGGAAGATGTGCAAGGGGCTCCCATTGGCCATAGTTACCATGGCCGGTCATGTAGCTTGCAACCCTAGCAAATCAGGGGAAGAATGGTCAAACCTTTGCAGTTATCTATTTCTAGAGTCTGTGAAAGATGGTCGGCAACAACAACTTACTCAGGCTGAAGTGGGCAGGATCGTGAGCCATTGCTTCAACGACATGCCTGCTGAAATCAAGATTTGTGCGTTGTATTTGAGCATATTTCCACTGGGCAACAAAATCAGCACGAAGAGATTGATGAGGCGATGGATTGTGGAAGGTCTTATCAGTGAGAGGGAAGACCTGAGTGTGGAGAATGTTGCAGTGGCATATTTCAATCATCTCATTAGAAGGCAGGTTATCCAACCAGTGGAGTACAACAGTAATGGAAATGTGAAGCAATGTGTCGTGTACAGAATGTTTCTTGAGTACATTGTAGCAAAGGCAAGTGAAGACAATTTCATCACCGTGGCTGGTGGTACCTGGCGCACACAGCTATCTAGAAGCAAGGTCCGCCAAATGTCTCTTCAAGGATGTGATTCCAGTAATGCAAAAGAAATGGAGAAGATGGACTTGTCTCATGTACGGTCACTAACGATGTTTGGGAGCTTGAACCAACTGCCTTCCCATTTGTTCAAGTTTAGAATTGTGCATACCTTGGATCTTGAAGGTTGCACAGGTTTCCAAGTGTGTCACACAGATAAGATATGTAAAATGCTTCTTCTCAAGTATCTGGGCCTCCGAAGAACTGACACCAAAAGGCTTCCCGATACCATTGGAAATCTGAAGAACTTAGAGACTCTGGACATAAGGGAGACGAATATTGCTGAGTTGCCCGAAACCGTCTGCCAGCTTGAACGTCTGGTTAACATATTTGGTGGGGATAAAAGAACAAAAAGGCCATTGAGACTTCCTGAAGGGTTGATTAAGAAGAGGAAAATGAAAGCGCTTCGCATACTAACAGGGATTGAGATAGTTGGTGGATGGGTGGACCTTTACCATTTGACCGAGCTGAGGAAGCTTGCTATCTATAAGCTCAACACCATGAGCTCCAAAGATTTGAGCTCCTATATTGGGCACCTAGGTGGCTGCTCTATACAGACTCTCATAATTTATGACGAGTCATCTAATTTCCTTGAGTCACTCTACCATCTTTCTAGAGCACCAATGCTCCTTGTGGCCCTTGAGTTAACTTGCAAGATGGTGAAGATCCCTGGTTGGATCGCAGAACTCGCTGTTCTAAAAAAGTTAACCCTTTCAGTAACAGCTCTCCGGACAGACAACTTGAAGTACCTCAGTAATCTATCATTGTTTTCTCTCACATTTAGGGCAGCAGAAAGCCAGCATCCAGAAACGCATGCCATTGTTGTGAAAAACAAGCTGTGTTCTGGTGGGGTAATCACAGTTCCAGATGAAGGATTTAAGAATCTTAAGGTTTTTCGCATTTCTGCTCTTCGCATGCCATTACTCAAGTTCTCAAGGTATGCCATGCCAGAGCTTGAGACGCTTGAGCTAAATTTCAGCATGCTAGAGGGTGTTCTTGGCACAGAAAACCTTGTGAGACTCGAAATGGTGCATTTGAGATTGATGGACAAAGAAGGTGGTGAAGATCAGACGAAAGATGTGCAAAAGGAGATGGAGGAAGCAGTGGAGAAGAGGACCGATGGCAAGGCGCCGAGGGTAATCCTTCATGGGCGGCTAGTTGAAACGAAGCCGAAGCTGTAGCTCTTTGTGGGTCCTTTGTGTGCTGAAAGACGACACAGTTTTAATTACCAGTTAGGTATTCGCTCCAATTGTGCACAACTTTTTCGATAAAGGGCGATTAATTGTGCACAACTTACTCAAAACAATCAATTAAGTATGATACTCCATCCATGTAACAGCATTCTCGAGTGGATAAGACTGGTTGTAATGGGGAGTATCATATACTAGTATCATGCATATGATACTAGTGTATGATACTACCTTCCTAATGTATAGTATCATGCATTAGTATCATGTAATACTCTATTTATTGCCATGCATGACACAAAATAGTATAGCATTTAATATGATACGGTATTATGATATGATACTACACCCTCTCTTTCTTCATTTAATGCTATGACACCTCATCAAAATTGCCTAGTTGGCATGCATGATACTAGTTATGATACTACCATTACGACCAGCCTAACTTGTAATTTTTTAGTGCGAGACAAGCTTGATGATCATTGAAATTGTTTTCTAAATTTATTGTGAGAGAATGGACATTTGCATAGATATCTGTTCCTCCGTAAGCTAGATAGAACATCTATTTGAGCGTGGAGTACTTCCGGACGATGCTAGGGAGTAGTAGTAGTGTCGACATGTTGTAATGTAATGTTGCCATGATGAACAAGATTAGGGAGGCTACCACCGGATAACGTTGGCTTTGCAGCGCACCACTTCGATCCGAGCTTTCGCGAGCATCGTGGGCATCTTTCGGAAAACGCAATAATAAGTGGCTAGTCCATAATTAAAACAGTCACGGTGGACACCCGCTCTTGGGAATCTCTATTTCCTTTATTGGGGGCGACAAAGGAAACAAAGCAGCTTCGGCTCATTGTTTGACTGGATTTGTTCGAGAGTCACTATCCCATCACCGGCCGCCGAGTGGGTGGCTAATACTTAATCGTCGTGATAGCAATACTCTCTCCTTCCATCTATATAGGGCCTAATGTGTTTTTCGAGGCTAACTTTGACCAAATATTAGAGCAATAATATATGACATGCAACTTACACAAAGCACACCGTTAAATTCGTGTGTGAAAGGAGCTTTCAACGATATAATTTTCACATCGTGTATGTATGTACTATTAATATTGTCAATAGTCAAAGGCGGTCTTAAAAAATGCATTAGGCCCTATATAGATGGAAGGAGGGAGTACCAATTTGCAACAAGCAAGAGATAAGTACATTATTTGCATGTTGATCCCTACAGTAATTACAGGTATCGTTAGACAAAACAAGTGTCCATCAGTTGCATCACTATCCATAACTTATACTCTCTTCGTTTCAAAATAGTTGTCGTGATTTTAGTCCAAATACTACTGTATAGACTGACGGGTCATGCCGGGAGCGTTCCAATCGTAAAACCTGGCAATCAGAAAAGCGTTTGGCATCGATCGACTTCTGATGCGAACCAACCTATGGTTAAATGGTTGGAGAACAGTGGTATCCTCAGATCACAAGAGATTAAATCCTAGACTTGAAATTGGTGCTCGCTTTTTTTATGGATTTATTTCAGACTTTCCGGCGATGTTCCTTTAGTGAAAGAAGATGTTCCCGTGGACTATGAGGCACCTGTGGTGACTATGTCAATCTCAAGATGTTACGGTTCAGTTTCTCGGTGGTGCTCATAGGGTTAGGGTGTGCATGCTTATATTCATAAGGATAAATGCATGCTCGTGTATGTAAGCGACTCCAATTTTCTTTATATTAAAAAAAACGCACATGCTCAAAGAAGTACAACTAGCCAGTTATGCTAGAGAGCTACCTGGTTTGTAACGCAACACAACATATTAAGAACAAAGCAGAGCGCACATCCGAACGTTTCTGAAATTTTGTACGCAAAACGTTATGTTTGAGAAAAAACATGAAGGTCGTATTAAACAGCAAATACTTTTAGAATTTTTCAATAGAAATTGAAAGAAATTAAACAATTCAAAAAATGGAAACAATTTTTGGAAACGGGAACATTTTTGTAAAATATCCCAAAAATAGAAAACGGGAAAGTTTTTTTCAACATTTGAACATTTTTCAAATTCAAAAAGAATTATGGATACTCAAACATATTTTGAAACTCCCGAACAACATTTGAACACATGAACTGTTTTCAAAACGTGCGTACATTTTTTGAAACTCCCAAAAAAATTGAAACATGAACATTTTTTAGAATTTTGCAAACAATTCTTTAAATGGAAACATTTATGTAAACTCGGAACAGAATTTGAAAACATGAAAAAAAAATTGAAATTGGTGAACAAATTTTGAAATGGGAATATTTTTTGAAACTCCCAAACATAATTTGAAAATGTGAACATGTTGTGAACTTATAGACATTTTTTGAAAAGCAAACATTTTCAGTAATATGGGAACATTTTTTAGAAAATGAAGAACATTTTTTAAATTTGTGAACAAAAATTCATAACAAGAACATTTTTTGAACTTCTGAACATTTTTAGAACTAGTCATCAATCAGTGCTCCTACACGGGCTAGCAAACTTTAAAGGAATTGATATTGTAAATATAAAATTTATATAAACATTGTTTTGTTTGAATCTTTTAGAAACAGAAGTAGAACATTACCAATATCATTCAATACTTATTGTCATAGCATACACCATATTATATTTGCCTACTTCCTATTATGAATATACTAGGAACATTGTGGATCACCTTATATTTTTGAAAATTTTGGATTAAGCATTGTGTCACAACAAAAAGTGGTGACACCATTATATATATATTTAATGGCTCCTAACTTTTGAAATTACTAAATGCATTGGTCTATTTTTCAATTGCTAAATACATCATTCCTTTTTGCTTTTGCTCTCTACTGGTTACTACTGGCACAATTATTGTTGGCATTGCATGGTACATATGATTAAAATATTCCACGAAAACATAGGTGATGTACAACCAATCTCGTAGGAGTAAATTTATGTCGATTACTCTCTGTACACTGACTGCCTCTCTAACTCAATCTGCACAAGCTCCCCTTTCTCTCTATGTGTCACACGTGCAGCCTCCACCGGTCAATCGCTCATCACTTGAACAGGATGAGCTCCATGCCTCGTCATGAGCCATTGCTAAGTTCAAGATTATCCTTGTACTCTCAAAATAATTGGAAAATGCTTAAACTCCTTGAAAATATTTTTTGAACTTTTGGAAGCCTTATTTTTCTTTCCAACAATTCCCTATATTTTGGGTATTCGGGTCAAATATTTTTTATTCACTTGGACCGCAATGTTCTAGAAGCCATCCTTATATTTCAAATAATTAACAAAAGTAAAATTTAGAAGTTTGCTTTAATTTTTTTAATATAAGCTGTAAATGTCTAGAAGCTCACCCTTCTCTATTCTAAAAGTTCCACTAAATTATTAGATGCACACCTATATGATTTTGAAAATTTGTTTGTACATTTTTGGAAATTGATCCTTCTAGCATCCCAACAGAGTCATCGGGAAAAGTAATAGCGATCCTTTTCCTGGGCTACTACTAAATTACATTTTTACTTAATTAAACGCTCCCCATTGTCGCGCATTTATCCTTAAATATCTTAAGTATGAAATTTGATCTACATGTCCTCACTTCTGAAACCATTGGATCATGCATGCACTTGCACAATTTAGCAATTTTGCTTTTTAAGTATATTGTAGGATTTTTATTACATGTATTTAACACATAGATTTAGAATTTTTTTACACTGAGTTTCTTAATATTTTCTAAAATCACTTTGCGCATGTCACATACAGATTCTGGAGTTTATGCATAGATGTGATTTAAGTACATGCATGATTGGTATAGTACACGCATAGGGAAACATATGTGTTGTGATTGTGTGCATGAGAAAAAAATAGTTCGCATACCTAACCCACAGATCGTTTTCATGGCAGTAATGTTCTGCCTTGACTTTCACCATGAGGGACTCTCGCCCGGTCTTTACTTCTCTCAGGTACCACTCATGCAATTCGTGCATTCTAGGACTAATCGCTAATCTAGGAGCAGACCACGATCAGTTTTCCTTTCCTTTTTTTCCAAAGGAAACAAAAATATATGGCTGCTGTTTTTTTCATCATGTGAATAAAGTAGAGTCCAAGGTAAGGAGGACTCTCGTGCGTGGCATAGGGGAGAACGTCTCCCATTTTATCCGATGGCTATGAACAAATTATATATTAATTGGACGGCTGAAATTTCTTACTTCAAGGATTAACGTGGTGTCTCGTATGGTGCTTCCAATTAGTAAATATAAGATAAGATATAAGATTTTAAAATAGAATGTGAAATTCTTAAGAACAAAAATAAGATAAAAAAGAGGAGAAAAAGGAATTGAAAAATGAAATAAAGAAACAGAAAACAAAGAAAGAAAAAGAAAAAGAGAAATAGAAAAAACCAAAAAGAAAAGGCAAACCAAAAAATTCAGTGAAAACTCGGTTCAAGAACCTTCTAGAAAGTTCCCAAAACCGTTCAGGGACCCTCCAGAAGGTTCCCAAAACCGGACGCTGTAGCGCGTGTGCTATCTCGTAATTGGGCCGGTCCATCTTGATCGCTAGGTCGCTCCCCTCTGTGCGAAGCCTCGACAACTTGACCCAACGAGCGTCCGTTAGGAAATTCCCCGAAATCTCTAGTTGAGGAGTACTCGTTACAAAGATCAGTCCCACTTTCCCAACTTGCGACGAGTGGCGCGTTGCATGTGCGCCACTTGTCGAAACCTGGGAGTTTTCCTTTTTTTTCGTAGATCCGTTTATTTCAAAACGTTTTATCTCTTAAACTGTGCGTCCAAATCTCGAACCGTTTTCACCGTTGGATTCCTCGCGTCAAGATCTTTAAAACTAGATCCCATGTTAATAGGTTTTGACGAACTGTTTTTTCACCAATAAAACCGAACGAAAAAATAGAACCGGGAGCACAGATTTTTTCCTTTCCGAAGGAGGCACGCCCGTGCCTCTCGCGAAATCATAACCGTGCCTCTCGCGGAAGCAAAACCGTACCTCTCGTGAAAGGGAAAAAAACAGAAAACGCGTTTTTTTTCATTTACGAGAGGCACGTCGCGAAAGCACAACTGTGCATCTCGCGGAAGCAAAACCGTGCCTCTCGCAAAAAAAAACAGAAAACACGTTTTTTTTCATTTCCGAGAGGCACGGCCGTGCCTCTCGCGGAAGGAAAAAAAGAAAACGCATTCTTTTTCCGTTTCCGAAAGGCACAAGTGTGACTCTCGCGAAAGCACAACCGTGCCTCTCACGGAAGGAAAAAAAAAATAGAAAACGCGTTTTTTCTTTCCGAGAGGCACCGCCGTGCCTCTCGCGAAAGCACAATCGTGTTTTTCGGTGAAGCAAAACCGTGACTCTTGTGAAAGAAAAAAAGAAAACGCGCATTTTTCATGCAAAAAGAAATTTTAAAAAAAATTAACCCTAAAGCTAAGGAAGACCGGTGGAAAATCAAAACGTCCAAAAAAACCAGAAAAAACGTCTAAAGAGCCAAAAACGTGTGCAGAAAAATAAAAAAATAAAATCTGGAAGGAGTGTCCAGAGCGTGACACGTGATGGGTGGCTGAGAGCGTGCTAAGTGGCGCTGATCGTTGTGAGGCTCCCGAAGGAGCGCTTGTTAACTAGTTGCTTTTGAAATTCGCTGAGAACACATGTGGATGTGCCCGATCGGGAGGGAAGAGAGCTGGCCTTTCAGCCTGTTTTGGCCCAGTTGAAAGAGGTGGGCCCCAAGGTTTATGGGCTGTAGGCGCGGTGAGGTGGGTTGGGCTAAAGTTTTCTTTTCGTCGCAATTTAAGTTCGTACAGAGACAACAAAGCTTTCATGTACTTCATATAACAAAAGCATCGCGTTTGCATAAGTTTGCAAATCAAATGGGTCCATATCTCTAACCAGTGGTGGACTGAGGATTTAAAGGAGCGTATTCTGACTCACCAACCTCGGAACTTTGTACATTTAACACTGTCATTCAACACTGAAGATCTGGTGTGAATAAGAGGAGAACACCCTGCCAGAAAAATAAATAAGAGGAGAACAAGAAGCAGCTTGCTTAATCTAACCAGCTCTGAAGAAAGTCCACTCATACAGGAGGTGCTAATACTGATTAGTCGTCTAGTTCACGCAAATATGAGGAAGTTATCACGGATGAGCCACACGCAAGGAAACTTTTTTTTCTTGAAACAGAGGCAAAAGTTTTGCCTCATCGATTAATTAAGAAGAAAAGAATTGCCTAGTTAATTAAAGGAAAACCGGGCGAAAACCAATACAAACGAAGTACGGACTAACTACTCCCATGCCAAGAAAACCCCACAACCGCATAGGTGGCCCAGACAGACTCTCTGATTACACAACATCCACAAACCTCGACATTGCTACACCATGTGACTCCCGACAAGAACACCTCGACATAAGACATCGATCATCTTCCAATCCACAACGACGACCCAATCCAAGAGGATGGGTTGATAGAATGAAGATCATCCATCAAGTAGCCAGAGACGCCTTGCCTATGGCGTCACTCTTGCCTTCTCCCATCTTCCAATGTTTGCCTCTTATTGGTGTCCCCGTCAGAAGGCAAGCAATCGACCTGCCCAAACCAGGTCTAGCAACCTCCACACTAGCGAGCAAGTCACAAAGTTCTTTTGTGAAGAGAGCATCTGGATTTGGACTAGGTACAACCACACTTGACTCAGTGGTCATGTCACTCACAGGCATCACATGCTCGATGGTCGCAGACGAGTGAATGGCAGAGACTGCAAATTCCAAATCACCACACCCCTTGGCATCAGGTATCTGGGTAGACTCCAGGGGTGATGATGGCGGTAAAGCCACAATCGAGATCTCGGGCTTGTACGTGTGGTTCTAGCCGGGCTTTCCTCTGGTATCTCATAACCTCAAACTAAAATATGAATATGTTCCTTTGCCAAGCTTGCAACTTTATTATGGTTCTAATGTTAGTTTTGGTTACCACTAATAGTAATCTTAGCTAATCATAGTGTTAACAATATTGTTATATTAATTCTGCAGAAAAATGAAATTCAGCGATATGCATGAGCAACATCCACGAAGCGACATGGCCATTACCTTAAATTGAAACACCGTAACGGTTGTACAGAAAAGTTAGCCACCGAATTACATGCCCACAAGTTCGCATCAGAATTAATTCTTACATTGGTTGTAAAGGCATGTTTGGATTCATCCCACGCTGGCCCCGCCCAAGCATGGACGGGCAAAAAATTGGCTAAGCTATCGGTCGTCCGCATCTCGCTAAACTGTGTGCAAATTTGAAAGCTGAAGCTGGCCTAGGCATCCCAAATAGGTTCCAATCCAAGCAATGCCCAAGCACTCTGATCAATGCCAATTGTTTGGCTTAGCATCTTGGAGCTCCCATCCAAACAAGCCCTAACTCATGGTACCATAACACCCCTCAGTGGTGGGCAGCAGGAGCATCGCTCACATGAGAGGAGCATCGGGTATACTATGTCTGTCAACCTCATGGTATCGAAGCGGCATAGGTTCGCCTTCTTTCGGATATATCGTTCCTCTCTGTTGTCGTCGAGGTTGACGGATATGCTTGTGGCATCCCGGATTGATGCGGCGGTTTTCGGTACACACCTTGGTAATAGCGAAGGCGCTTGAGTGCCCGGCCGGGTGGGTTGTGGGGGTTTGGCCCCGGCATCTTGTATGTTTTGTGGTGCTTTAGGCCTAGGTCTAGGTGTGGTTTGCCGTTGCTCAGGTTTCCGTCTGGTTTCCCTTTAATAAACCGAGCAATTTGGGTCCCTGTACCGTCTCTTCTCTACAATTAATATAACAGGTCTCCTGTTATCCTTAAAAAAAACTCTAGGAGAGGTCTGTGACTAGTTGACCATGGCGATGTAAATAGGGTTGGACATCGATGCCATTTGAATGGAATGAAAATTTATTTTTGAGTTGTGATGAGTAAAGCTCTCCCTTCACATGTTTTAATGCTTGGATAGTTTTTTTTTTGAAAAGGAGGCTTAACCCATGGTCTCTACATCATTACTATGTGCAGAGCCATACGCTTGGATAGATTATGTGGTGCACTTATTTGTAGTAAGTACTGGGTTTTGTCCATCAAGATTGTCTGGCCTTTTTATTTTCACTCAAATTCTAGTGTGTGCTAGACATTTATCTTGTTACAGATCCCGTTGCAGTGCCATGTCCTGGACTCTCATATAGCTAATAGAATATTCATTTTCAAAAAAGATAGTAGTATTTTGAAAACCTTCTGTATAGACCACCACCAGCTTCAACATAGGCATAGTGTCGGTCCATAGGACTGTACTGTTGCCGATTTGTCGGTTTTGTTTTATTTCTTATTGAAAGACTTTTGGGGTTTGGTTGTGTGCATCCTAATTATGCAGAGGCCGGGTGTTACTCGTAAGGCTATGTATCCGCTTGATGCAACATTTTGAGATAATAAAAGTGGCCTTTATCAGGAAAAAAAGTCATTGAAACCTTCCGCTAAATTATGAGACGAGCACAAATGTGCCTATTGATGTAAGATCGACACTAGTTTCACTCGCACTTTAGTCGATGTACTGTGATACCTGAATTCTCAAAAGCGGTACTCCTAAGTTCAAACCAACACGATGTCTAATGTAAATCTCGAATCGATCCTCTTTCTAGCGGGCTTCAGAAATTAAACTTTTTTGGGGATTAAGGATTCATGATAGGCGGCAATCCAACCAGAAAGAGGTGATCTCCGTTACGTTGATGTTTGCATCGATGTGATTGTCAAGGGTATAATCCCGTGGTCTCCAACTTGATAATGTATCTTGGTTTGGTTCGTGCGCGTTAACTTCTTTTGTTTTGCGTAGCACATTTGCCCACATGTATATAAATCCATTGGACCAAGAGGTAGCATAGGTTGTGGCTAGGGCTAGGCGATATACACGCCCCCTCCATGTCCATGAGGCCCAGGACGTGTGGGCCGTAGGTGGACCTGCTCTGGTGCTTCTTTGGTCTATCTTGCTCCTCTTTAGCTAAAAACTTTGAATGTCATTATTCTAGAGTTTTTATATGTTCATAAAAGACCATTACCTTTTAAACCAAAAACACTAAAAACAGTTGACACTTTGGCATTGTATTTATATGGTAGTCCAAAAAAATGATCAAAATTATACCTATGTCATAGATATATCATGAAACAAAAAATATATAAATGTGTTTAGCACATACCACTCGTCCTCCTGTTTTTGTTGATCAGTTGGTAAACTCAAAATAAATGGTGTTGGATATTTTTTACAACTTTTAGCGGCATATTGTGGAATTTTCTAAATATATTGTGCAAACTTTGTCGAAAATTTGTAAAAAAAAATTGGGTACACACTACAAAACTTCATAACAAGGTATCTAAACTTTGTTAATAAAAACAGAAGAACTATCCAGTAACTATAACTTAATTATTGAGGTTTTCACTGGACTCGTATGATTTTAATTTATATTATCTTTAATCCGTAATTTAAAATATATCGGTTATTCGACTTGTTTCGAAGAGCCTAGCATGACACAAGACAAATATCAAAGCAAACTCAGATTCATACAGTATAACTGAAAGGCATGGATGCATTTTTGTTTATAATGGTATAATGTTGAAGAGGAGCATTATAGTAAACTTGTAGGGAGCTCATATTTGCTGCTTATAGCGACAATAAGTATGATCCCCTTGAAGCAACCGTGGATGTGTCGCCCGCTGGTGCGGTCCATCAACACACTTACTTTTTAAATTTCATGAAATATGATTTTACATAATACATTTTAAATTATTGTTATAAATCAGCTTGACAATTGGCAAATAACAATATCTAATAAAAGTATAAAATTCTTCATAGACTTAAATATAATTGTTTATATATTTAAACTTAAATGTTATCTCACATAAAAATGTATTTCTATATGGGGAAATATTCAAGTATTTAAAGGAATTCATACGTTTGAGGAAGTTGCCATACATGTTCGAATATAAAGATTTTCAAAGATGTTAGAATATAAAGTTGTTCATATGTGGTAGAATATATGTTCATACAACTTATACCATGCTTCGTATGTAGAGAAGAATTAAGAAGCAAATGAGTAAAACTAAAAGTACAAATTAAGATAGAAACTAAAACCAAAATAAAAACAGTAAAATAAAAGGAAGTAGAAGATAAACACAAAATAAAAAGAAACATAAAAATAATAAAAAGGTCTCGACCTTATTAGGTACCGCCCACGTGAATGAATGAAAAATGAAGAACATACCCTTGCCTTCTCGAGCAAATAGATGATTCCTTAAAAAGAAAGATAAAACATTTTTCAATTCGTACGAGATGCCTTTTATCACCCAATAATTTAGTGCCTCTTAAAATTTAATGGTAGAGATAACACTAAAATATAATCCGTTCTACTATAACATGTTTTGTTGTTTTTCTATATGATGTGAAATAGGTAAGAAAAGGTTGCCTATCACTGTAGATGCACTTATTTATTATTATGAGCATCAAGTAGGACCCCCCTCCCCCAAGCATTTTTTAGGCAATCTCGCGAAGCTTTATTGAATCATCACAACGTTTACAGGACGGACAAAAGATCACCGGGTTGGCCTAACCAGACATGACGGCCAACCGAGTTAATTGCACAAAACCACCACATTGGAGGCATCGTTTGCAGAAAACCAACAGGTTACTAATTTTTTGCAAAGAACACCGCACATTCAGTAAACTTTTTGTAAAAAGCATTAATCAAGTGATTTAGGTCGTTTAATCATTTTCTGACAAGTGGGGCCGGATTGTCGGGAGCTGACTTGGCAAAACATTTACATAAACCCCCTTAGATCTAAAAACAAAAGCAATCAACCCCCTCTCACCTCCCCCTGCGGACAACAGCTCCGACCATGCATGTTAGGCGGGGGCGACTCGATTTTTCAGCTTGTTGTCGGATCTCCATGCATGTTAGGCGGGGCCGATTCGAGCTGCATATGCAAGTAGCAGGATTTCATGTTGTCCGGAAATTACTTAGTTTCCAAAACTTATTTTTACAAGCTTAACCAATACATCAAACATCACACACATCATATTCAACATAACACAACCAAGCACATGCACACACACGTATAGCTACCAGCTAGGCTGTGTAGCTTGCACGTTGACCGACGGGGTCACCGTGTTATTGAACAACAACACACATGTACACACACACATATAGAGTAACCAGCTAGGCCGGGTATATAAACATACGAGGGATCAGTTCTTGAGATAGGCACCAATGGCGCTGAGGTAGTCGTCGGCTTGGGCGCAGAAGGCCACGATAGAGCCATGCATGAGAGGGACGCGGAAATAAGTGTCGGACCCAGTTGCCGGCCTCACTTTTCCGAATGGTCCATGATGCCTTGGGGCGTCGGTGGTGCGGAAGGAGAGTGAGGTGATGTATTGGCCATTGGTGTAGCCGGAGAGCTCGATGACACGCACATTTGTCAAGTGAATAGTCTGCACGCATGATCACAAGACATAATTCACGCATGAATGGATAGATTAGTTCCGTGATTTACATTCATGAAGTACTATAAATTATGATTGAGAAGAGATGCATAGTAATAATGATAATAACATGCAATGTATTTTGACATGGACGGAGTACCTGGCTTTTCTGACCACGGAGCGGGGTGCCCCATGGACCAACCGGGATCGCATTGTTTTTGCTGTCGACGAAGGTGAAGCGTATGGCGTTGACGACCCCTTGGTGACCCGGTGTGCTCCAAATCTCCATGCTCCTCAGGCTTGACGGCGCAAAACTTGACAATCCGGTGATGTCGCAGACATCGCCGTTTGACCCGCCAAACATGCCAACCTTCACCGTTGACATCTTGTTTTGAGAGGGATGGGTACGTAGCTAGTTGGGAGTATGTTTGTGTGGTAGCTAGGTCTTTGCAGGGAAGGCTATGGCTGCTTTCCTGTTTTCTCCATGAACAGAGATGACGGACGATATTTATAGACACATACAATCCAACACGGTGTGCCTTATCATGTCAAGCCAATGGCTTATGACAACCCCGCAAAAGAAAAAATGTCAATGCCTTATCATGGCCTGCGTAGCGTACCGTACGTAGCCATGCATGCAACTGCTAGCTGCATGCCACCATGGATTCATACGGAATTTCCTGTAATTTGTTCTAGATAGGGGTCCATCCATGCATCAAGTGGCGTTCACTGCTTTGGATGCACGAGATCGCGATGCCAGCGCTTAACGTAGGATTATGAATTTGTAATCCTGGCCGGCCGCCGTCGCCGGCTGGCATATCTACAGTTGGACGCGAAGTGATATCTATGAAAGATATCAAGCGTTCCTACTCCATCGAGGGAGCCGCGTTGGTGTTTATATTGATGTGTAGCCGCAGCCCTTGGCTTGGCATACAAGATAATACAAGAGGAGTTTGAGACGAATACAAGAGAGGGAAGGAGGTTGAGATTACAATACGTATATTCTAACACCCTCCCTTAATCTCAACTAACCTAGGTTAAGATTATTCTTGAATTCTTCAAATGGTCTTGCTGGCAAAGCTTTTGTAAAACCATCGGCCACTTGATCCTTGGAAAGAATAAACCGAATCTCAAGTTTCTTTGCTGCAACTCTTTCTCGCACAAAGTGAAAATCAATTTCTATGTGCTTTGTCCTGGCATGAAATACTGGATTTGCAGACAGATATGTTGCTCTCAAATTATCACACCATAAACACGAGATACGATTCTTCTTGATCCCCAATTCTTCAAGAAGTGATTCAACTCAAATGACTTCAGCAGTTGCATTTGCCAAAGACTTGTATTCAGCTTCTGTACTTGACCTTGATACAGTAGCTTGCTTTCTAGCACTCCAGGAGATAAGATTAGATCCAAAGTACACTGCAAAACCTCCAGTTGATCTCCTGTCATCACTACATCCTGCCCAGTCAGCATCAGAGAATGCACTCACGAGAGAGGAATTAGACTGTTTGAAATGAAGTCCTATTCCCATAGTATGTTTCACATATCTTACAATCCTCTTGACAGCTGACCAATGTGCAGAAGTAGGTGCATGAAGATATTGACAAACCTTGTTGACAGCAAAGGAAATATCTGGACGTGTAAGAGTTAAATATTGTAGTGCTCCCACAGTACTCCTATACCTTGTACTCTTCTCCTCTTGAAGTGGCTCACCCTCATATGCTGAGAGATTTTGTGAGGATAAAGGTGTAGGCATTGGCTTACAATTTTTCATCCCCATGCGAGACAGAAGCTCAATGATATATTTCTCCTGATTTAACACAATACCATCTTGAGTTTTCTTGACTTCAATACCTAGGAAGAAATGCAAATCTCCTAGATCCTTCAAGGCAAATTCTGAACTCAGATCATGCAAAAGAGCATTAGTAGCATTTTGTGAAAAACTTGCAACTATGATATCGTCAACATATATAAGCACAAAAATGACTACTCCTGCCTTGTTATAAATAAACAAGGATGTGTCAGCCTTGGAGGCAATGAAGCCAAGATATTTCAACTGTGAGCTCAATCTGGAATACCATGCTTTGGGTGCTTGTTTTAGACCATAGAGTGCTTTATCAAGCTTGCAGACATAATGTGGCAATTTCTTACTCTCATAACCAGGTGGTTGCCTCATAAACACTTCCTCTTCCAGAACACCATGCAGAAACGCGTTCTGTACATCTAGCTGCCTTAGACTCCATCCTCTGGATACAGCAATAGCTAGCACAAGTCTAATAGTTGCAGCTTTTACAACGGGACTAAAGGTGTCCTCATAGTCAATGTCATAACGTTGCTTAAAGCCCTTTGCAACTAGACGTGACTTATATCTGTCAATGGAGCCATCTGGTTTCTTTTTAATTCTATACACCCATTTACAGTCAATGATATTTTTACCTCTCTGATTTGGTACAAGGTGCCAAGTTTTATTCCTCATGAGTGCAGAATACTCCTCATCCATTGCCTTCTTCCATTTAGGATCATCAAGTGCACTATTTAATGATGTTGGTTCTCCTGAAATACACAACATTCCATATGGTATAGCTCCATCTTTCCAAATTTTAGGATTTCGTATACCTTTTTGTAGTCGGGTCATAACACGTGAAGAAACCTCTGGCTGTACCACTGGTATACTCGCCACAGAAGATCCAGGAGAATCTGCTGATGCAGTGGGCTGATTTGTCATCATGTGCGCAGGAGATCCTGTGCCTGCTGGTGTGGCTGCCCCTCTCACGGGCACATGGGCGTCGCCCATCCGACCCGGCGCAGAAGATCCGCCACCCGACCGTGACTGGACGCGCGCGCGGTGCGAAGGGAATCTGTCCCCGCTGCTGGACCCGCCTGGTGCTGGTGCGTGGTGCGAGGGGGATTCGGCCCCGCTGCTGGCCCCACCTGAAGCTGACGTGGCCGCGCGGGAGTGGCCTGATGGCTTCTCGCCCCTCGTTGGTTACCCCAAGTGTAAGGTTTGAGATGCAGCATAGCGGAAGTTTTCCCTTGGCAAAGATACCAAGGATCGAATCCCCAGAGACTCCAAGTTTCAACGAGAAGGTGTCAATCACTAACGGCACCGTGGATTAGCAATCGACGTGGACCTGCACACAAAACAAATACCTTCGTCCCCAACGAGTACAGAGAGGTTGTCAATCCCTCCGGCCTTGTAGTTTACAAAGGGTTAAAACGCAAGTGGTAATGGTGATGGATAGTGCTGCGGAAAGTAAAAGCGGAAAGTAAAAGCAACGAAAAGTAAATAGCAAAGTGACCAATGATGTGAACATGGACCGGGGCATCATGACGTTCACTAGTGATGTCTCTCCCAAAAGACAATAAAACAGCTATGCGAGGTAAACAAATTACAGCTGGGCAATTGACAGGATTATGACTGCTAACCATATTGCAAGATTGGTCGAGGTTCAGAGCATGGGCAGTACGCCAAGGTAAGTAGACCGAAATCCATCTGCATCTACTACTAATCATCCACCTTGAGATATCTATCCAGAACATCTCGCTGGTATTAAGTTGCAAGCCCCACCCAAAGTGTAAACTCAAAGCAACAGACAACTGCATTAAAATAACTTTGCGTAAAGTAAACAATCCTTGCGCCCGCGGGCACAAGCACCGTTGGTTTCCCCCTTGTGGCAACAGCACATCCCCTAGACTCATGTTTCTGTCACTCAAGCTAGTCATCGAGGGGCATGAACCCACAATCGAGCATAACGTTCCCTCTTGGAGTTACAATCTACTACTCGGCCAAAGCAATAAACGGTAACGGAGAACATGCAAGAATTACTCACGAACTAAAATATAAAAGGGATTAATCAAATATATTACTCAAATACAATCTGAACATAGTCTCACAATCCATCGGATCCCAGCAAACTCATCATAGCAACAGCATAAGGACTACATATATGCCTCGATCATGTAGGGCAGCTCACGAGGACTAATTAGTGAAGCACAAGAACGGGAGGAGAACATCACATAGCTACTGGTCATGGACCCATGGTCCAAGGGAGACTACTCACGCATCATCCGGGAGGCGTCCATGGTGGTGGAGAAGGTCCCGGTGGTGATCCTCCCCTCCGGCAGGGTGCCGGGAAGAGTTCCCCTGACGCTCCCGATCTTGGAAGCGCGGCGGCGGCGAAACAGAGATGCGATCCTGGAAAAGGGTTCCCGTCCCGAGGGTTTCGAGACGTGCTTTAAATATACGCCAAAGGGTGGCGTCGGGAGGCACCAGGGGCGCCCAGGCGGCCCCACGGCGCGGCCCAGGGGGGGCGCCACCAGGGCGCCTCGGCCCCTGGTGGCCCCCCCTCCGGCTGAGCTTCGGGGTTCCGGAAGGTTCCGAAACGCTGATTTTTTATATATTTTTTCTGGAATTTTTCTGACAGTTTTCGTGATGGAAAAACCTGAAATACAAAAACAGCAGAAAACAGAAACTGGCACTGGGGTGCACTGAGTTAATAGGTTAGTCCAAATATGATCAAAATTGTATGGAAGTGTATAAATAACATAGGAATATCACCCAAAAGTGGCATGGAGCAAGCAGAAATTATGGATACGTTTTGGACGTATCATGGCCCTCCCTGGATCTAGGACTGGAGCCGTCAGGGGTGCGATCCGAGGACTGCGCGCGTGCAGGGGTGGCAGGCGCCGCCAGATCTTCCTCGTCATCTGTGCCAGGCGCGTCTTCTTCCTCAGCATGCAATATTGGGTCAAAATCAGCCATATTTTCGAAATCTTGGTCATTTTGAGCACCGTTTTCTCCAGGGACCTGCACAGTCATAAGAGAGAGACCAGTACCAGCAGGAATATCATCACATTGGTTAGTACAATTGTCGCCCCCATGATCAAAAGACCGAAGATGTGAAGGAAGAAGAAGAATTTCCTTGCGGAGAAGTGCACCGGCATTAGGATGAAGAGAGGCAAAGGGAAACACGGACTCATCAAATACAACATCTCGTGATATATAGACCCGGTAGGAACATCAAGGCACTTGACCCCTTTATGCATGGGGCTATAGCCTAAAAAGACACACCGTTTTGAGCGGAAAGCAAGTTTGCGTGTGTTATAGGGCCTAAGATTGGGCCAACAGGCACAACCAAAGATACGAAGAGATGTGTAGTTAGGTGTGACACCAAGAAGTCGTGTAATAGGTGTTTCAAATTTGATAACTTTACTTGGAAGAAAGTTGATGAGATATGTGGCAGTTAAGAATGCTTCATCCCAAAATTTAAGTGGCATGGAAGCATTGGCTAGCAATGCAAGTCCCATATCAACTATGTGACGGTGTTTTCTTTCTGCAGATCCGTTTTGTTGGTGAGCATGAGGACAAGAGACATGGTGTAATATGCCAAGCTTTTGAAAGAAAGAATTTAATTTTTCATACTCACCACCCCAGTCACTTTGCATAGCAATGATTTTAGAGTTCAGTTTGCGTGGAAATTGAGGAAAACTTGGAATACATCAGATCGTTTCTTCAGTAGGTAAATCCAAGTAAATTTACTATAGTCATTAATAAAACTTACATAATAGGAAAATCTACCAACTGAAGTAGGAGCGGGCCCCCATACATCTGAAAAGATAAGTTGTAAAGGGGCAGTAGACACACTAGTAGAAATTGGGTAAGGTAACTGATGAATTTTTGCTTGTTGACACGGATCACAAACTGACTCAACACTAGGCTCATAAGAGAGTTTATTTTTGCTAAGGGCATATCTAACTATGACTGAAGATGGGTGACCCAAGCGACTATGCCACCTTGATGTAGATAGCTTGGTGACAATATTTGCTTGTTTATTGGACCATGAAGATGATGATGATGATGATATGAGTGGGTAGAGACCTCCCACGCACCGTGCTCTAAGAATGACTCTCCTTGTTCTCAAATCCTTAACCAAGAAAAAATAAGGATACAATTCAATGAGAACATTGTTATCAAGAGTGAATCGATGAACGGAAACAAGATTTTTAGATGTTTGAGGAACATGCAAGACATTGGTTAAGTGTAAATTTTTCACGGGGTTTTTAACAGTTGAACTGCCAATGTGTGTGATATCCATACCAGAACCGCTTGCCGTGCGAATTTGGTCGCCTCCATTGTACTTCTCCCGCATCGTCAACTTGTCAAGTTCACCTGTGATGTGGTTTGTTGCTGCACTGTCGGCGTACCAGTTAGTGTCCACGCCATAGGAGACTGCATGCGCCTCTTTTTCTTCCTGGTCGTTTTCTTCATAACGCCACCAGCAAACTCGTGCACCTCCTGGATGGTGTTTGAAGCATATCTGGCACTCTGGATAGTCATGCTATTGATCACGAACCTGCTGTTGATGTTTCTGTCGAGGGCGGCCCCTGAATCCGCCGCCTCCATTGGAGGAAGAGGACTGGCGGTCACCGCGATCACCACGATCACCACGGCCACGCGATCTTCCTCCGCGCCCGCGAGATCTGCCTTGGGACTGGCCACGACCTCTGTAGACTGCATTAGCGGATGAGTGGAACCCGCCTGAAGATGAATCGCCTAGCATCTCCGTCCTTTGATCAAAGGCAGAGATCTGAGCAAAGAGATCGTCGGTTGTGATGGTGTTTTTGACAGCGCCAATCGCCGCCACCACGGAGTCGTAGTCGCGGTCCAAACCGGCCAGGATATAGTCCACCATCTCCGGATCAGATACGGGACGCCCGGCAGCAGCAAGTTCATCCCCAAGGCTTTTCATCTTCGCCATATACGCCGAGCTTGACATGGAGCCCTTCTTGGTATTGGTGATGGCGATTCTCAGATTAGTTATCCAAGACTGAGATTGTGAGGCGAAGAGATTTGTCACCGTCGTCCAGATCTCGAAGGTGGAATCTTTCCCAACAACTTGTGCAAGAATTTCTAGAGACATGGAATTTAGAAGATATGATAGAACCTGCTGGTCTTTGGCGATCCAGGGTCCGTATAGGGGGTTCGGCTCTAGGGCCGTGGTCTTGTCCGCCTTCGTGACCTCCACCATCTTGGACGGAGCGACGTCGGTGTTGTCCAGGAGCCCCGTCACCTGCGCGCCTCGCAGGGCTGGGAGGACCTGCGTCTTCCAGAGGATAAAATTGCCTCTTGCGAGCTTCTCAGACGGCGGCGATCCGAGGTTGAGGGAGACGCCGGTGGAGGAAGCCATGGAGACGATGATATGTGGTTTCTAGGGTTTTGGTGTTGTGGCTAGATGTATGAGAAGAGGTGGCTCTGATTACCATGAAAGATATCAAGCGTTCCTACTCCATCGAGGGAGCCGCGTTGGTGTTTATATTGATGTGTAGCCGCAGCCCTTGGCTTGGCATACAAGATAATACAAGAGGAGTTTGAGACGAATACAAGAGAGGGAAGGAGGTTGAGATTACAATACGTATATTCTAACAATCTACAGTTGTACACATCATCATGATGGTTCGGTCATTCGGCGTCACGGCAGCATCCTCCAATGGCATCTCTCTCTCTCTCTTTTTTGCGGAAATCCTCCAATGACATATACGCTTTTGTTAAGACGCGCTGTGCCTATGATTACGCGTTCCGGAATTTCAAACATTGTTTCAAATTTTAAAAATGTTCATATTTTTCAAAATTGGAATTTCAGAAAATGTTCTTGTGTTCTATATTTGTTCACAAATTTTAAAAATGTTCATGTTTTCGAAAAATGTTCCTGTTTTGAAATTTTGTTCACAAGTTCAGAACTTATTCATGAATTTTTATAAGATTGTTTGCGTTTTTCAAAAATATTCTAAATGCAAAAACTATTCACATTTTCAAATTTTGCTAAAAAATTCAAAAAATATTTGCATTTTCTGAAAATCCAAAATTTCTTTGTACTTTCGAAAAATGGTTCAAAATTAAAAAAAAATACAAAAAACCGATTCACTATAGTGTCCGGTCCATTACAGTGAACGGGGTCGCTACAGGCAGACTGCTGCAGTGACCCGGGTTGCTACAGTAACCGAACAGCTACAGAGAACCAGGTCGCTACGGTGGCAGACCGCGACAGTCACGCATGGTCGTGTGAAAGGGCGCAAACTGACACAGAGAGTGTCACATAGGAGCACTCACACATCTCGATTAAATAAAAAAAATGTCATGTGCCTCCTCATGGTCAAGTGGCCAGAATTTTTTTTTTTTGAGAGATAAGTGGCCAGATAAAAGGAAGATTTAAACTATTTGTCGGCTTGAAAATATGGGGCCCAGATGGTGAAGCCCAACGAACCAATGAGCCTCTCTCATGACTCTTTCTATACATATTTTTGGAGTACAAGTTCAACATATTTGGACCTCAATGGGCCTCTCTCATTTCAATACAAGTTCAACATTTTTGAAGTAAACGGTCGACACTCTTTATACACATATTTTTAATATTTTTCAAGTGCATGATTAAGATTTTCTAAAACATGGTCAACATTTTTTCTATAAATATTTGAACTTTTTCAAATGCTTGATTAACATTTTCTAAATACAAGATTAACATTTTCTAAATACAAGATTAACATTTTTTTAATACCTGGTTAACATTTTCTATACTCATTTAACATTTTCGCAAATGTTTGGTTAAGATTTTTCAACTACAGGATTAGTTTTTGATACATGGTGAACAATTTTTATATACATATTTAACATTTTTCAAATGCTTGATTAAAAAAACTTCAAATGCTGGTTTAACATTTTTCCCTACTGCTTGATTAACATTTTTTAAATACATGATAAAATATCACCCACATTGCATATTATTTCGTATACATGAGAAACATTTTCTCTTTACACATTTAACTTTTTGAAAATGCTTGGTTAACATATTTTAAAATGTTTTATGTAAAGTATTTTTTGTAAAGATATTTTATATATAATATTTGGAAGTACAAATAAAAGTAAGAAAATCAAAAAAAGAAAACAAAAAAACAAGGTTGTGGCCTCCAACACACCTGGGCCTGCACATCTCGTTGCCCTTGACGCGAGGGTTCCCTAGGTCTCGCTATAAGCGAGAGATAGAGGCACCACTTTATCACGAGTGAAAGATAGAGCGCGAGCGGTCCTCCTTCTCTATCCTCGATGATTCCCTCCTGACAGAGCCAGATTTAAGGTTATTGGGTTGTTTGCCCAGGGAAATTGAGCAGGAGCTAGAGGAAGGCACCGAACGCTTTTAGTGATTCTCGTTTTTGTCCGTGAAATGGGCCTTGGGAATTGGAAGCGGGAGTCGAGGATTTAGCGGCGCTAGGCGATTGCCAAACACGCCCAAAGAGTCGCTGCCCAATCCGGCTCCAAAATCGTGTTTTGTGTCTCTGTTCGTTCGATATACAGTAAAGTTTGGCACAGTAAATATGGACAGGTGGATCAACCCAACGTGCGGCCTTATTGTGTTTAATAAGAGAGTGAGAGAGGACAGAAGGACTGGCTACATGAACACATGATTCTCTCTCTCCAACCAAAGACTTACATTTATTTTCCTTGTGACACTATGAATGTCTCGTAACTTTATAACCAAATTTCTATTTTTAAAACTTTTTACATATTTAAATTTTAGGCAATGTGATCTTTAAAATAAGACCAGGCTTGGAATTTTGACTAGTTTAAACTTATTGTTTCAATCATATTTCAATTTCAGTTATTTTACAGTGAATCTAGTTATTTCACAAATCGAGATTTGGCATTTGTGAACTTGCTTATGTCAGTTTCACACACTGAAATAATTTTTTTTGGTTAAAAAAAACTATCACTCAATTCAAGAACCTCATTTCACTCAATTCAAAACACCGATTTCACTCATTTCAAAAACTGATATTATTTTCAACAAATAGATTCCACACATTTCGGAAAACTTATTTTACTCATCCTAACAAATAAAGTTCGTTAATTTAGAAAATATATTTCACTCATTTCAAAAAACACATTTCACTCGTCTCTATAGACCCCATGCATCAGGTGGAGCTCCATGTTGGCATCATGATCTGCATCGATCTTTCCAGATTTTATTTTAGGGCATTGAGAAGTGCCACATGTGTGGCATGAACACATGCCAACTTTGAACATTTCTTATGGCAAGTTTAGTGGCGTGAGGATGGCAAGTTTCTTTTCGGGTGACAAGTTTCAGTTTTTTTATTTGTTTTTTTCTTTTCGGATGACAACTTTAGTTGTAAAAAACGTCACGACGGGATTGCTTCATGCCATATGTGTGGCACTTATCATTTGAGTTATTTTATCATAAGACAAAGGGTTCGTGAGATTAACCGGGAGCTAAAGGAAAAAATTGACCTGATAGATTTTAAAAAATTGAGAAATATATCTAAGCTAACCTATGAAACCGATCTCATCGTTGATTGATCGGATGCCACACATCTAGTAGACGTGATTAATCTTCTCGCACGCAGCAAGATGCGGAAGTGGTGAAACAAAAAAAATACTAGGATCATCGTCAATGGACCAACCGTTTTATTATTACATTAAATTAATGCTTCAGTCAATTCATCTAAAAATCCAGGGATTTGAAATCCATGTCAACCAGGAGTAAGCTGGCTCGGTTGGCTTTATACCGGCCCGCTGCAGTAAAAGCATGTCTAGTAGAGCCCCTAGACCCTCAAACCCTCAAATTTAACCGCTTTTTTACAGGTTTGAGGGTCCAAAAGCCAAATACTAGAACCCTTAAACCCTCAAACCTGCAAAAAAATTTGCAGGCCAGAGCCGGGTCGGCCCTCCCAACCTGTAGAAGTAGGGGTTGGAGGGAGCCCAACCCCTCCAACCCGTAGACCACGCGGGAGCCCCAACCGCTCTCTTCCCCCGCGCGCCCCCACGCGGAAACCCCGCCGCCGGCCGCCGCCCTCCCTCCTCCTCCTCCGCCGCACCGCCATGGACGGGCTCCCCGCCGGCTCCCTCCCGCCCACCTCCTCCCCCGCCGCTCCCGCCCTCGCGCCGTCCGTGGAGGCGGCCCCGGCGGCGCCGAGCCGAGCCACCGTGGCCTCGGTGGTGGCGGCCACCCACCTCGGCAGCAAGCGGCGGCGGTCAGGGACGCACGTCGTCCCCGCCACCGCCCAGGCTGCCGCAGCCCCGCCGCCCGTCGCCGCGCCCATCCGTGCCGCCGCCACGGAGCCGCCCACCGCCAAGCTCCGTCGGAAGACGGCGGGTCTTGGACCCAAGGCCGCCAAGAAGGCGTTGGGCGGTGTCCCGGCCGTGAAGAAGGTCACGTCGAGGAAGAAGCCCGCGCCCAAGCCCCAAATCGACGACCCACCGCCCGCCGCGCATGACGTGCTCGATGAAATGGACACACCGACGGGCTCGTTCATGGGGCTTCTCAATGACGCGGGGGTGGACATCGGGGCTCCTCCTCTCAAGCCTTTCGACTTTGAGGACGATGATTTGGAGGAAGAGGAAGAGGAGGAAGAGGGAGAGGACGAGGTGACCGAGATAGGAGGGGAGGCGTTTGACGCCGCCGCCGCCCGCCGGCCCATCATGCGCGCCACTAACTACAGCGAGGCCGAGGACATCCTCTTGGTTCGTGCTTGGGCTGCTGTGGGCATGGATGCGAGCATCGGTACCGATCAAACCGGTAAACGCTATTGGCAACGGATAGAAGACACCTATTGCAAGCTCAAGCCGAAGACCGGTGGGTTCGCCGCTCGTACATTCCGGTCACTTCAAGGCCGGTGGGAGTTGATGAAGCCGGCATGTGCTCGTTGGAGTGCGGCAATGACACAAGTGATTGATTCACCTCCTAGTGGAAGCGTGGAGAGTGACTATGTGAGTGCACATCTTTTTTCCATGTCTATGCTATTGTTTACTATGTGTGTTTACTATGCTTTTGTTGGTTTTGTAGGAGACCATTGCCGACCAAAGGTACATCCAAATGGCCGGTTCCAAGGGAAAATCATTTCCATTCAAGCATGCATCAATGATCTTCATTTGGTAGTTTGTTTATTTGAGGTTAATTGTGATATGTGACAGTTTGAGGGTTTGAGGGTCTAAGGGTTGGGGCAAAGACTAGAACCCTCAGACCCTTAAAATTTGAGGGTTTGAGGGTTCTAGTCTTTGCCTCTGTTTTTCAGCCCGTAAAAATGCCAAAAAATGCCATTTTTCGACCCTCAAACTGCTTTGAGGGTTTGAGGGTCTAGGGGTTCTACTAGACATGCTCTAATGCTACACCTACATAACGTTCATGTATCTTACGTATGATCTGATTTGGTAGATTTCTATTGGCCATTAGTTGGGGACGCGGGCCCACCCTTGAAATTTGGGGGTGGGCAGTTTAATTAGTGGAGAAAAGAATTATCCAGGTTACATGAAGTTGTAGAAGTTGTGCGCAGGTGTAGCATTTTTAGGGCTGCTCCAAGTAAAACGGAGGTGTGTGTGGTCAAAGACGAGCAATGCTACATCTACTAAAACTTACATCAAGTTTTAGGTAACGATAATACTACATTCACGGGCAAATTCAATGGACTTTCACAGTATGGAGAACATGCTAATCTAATTGCCCCCCTGATTTTAAGTGGTGGGGTCCGTCCTACTTAACTGAATCACACCCATTAATCTCTAATTAGTTTGTAAAGCCCCCATAAAGTGCCTGTGTGATAACCAGATGGCAAGCTGTGATTGGGGGGGGGGGGGGTGGTAATTATCCGTCAAAGACCGTGACAGATGGAAGGGAAACGTTTCGAGCCGGCGGACCGGTCGAAGCTTTGCCCCGGTCGTCTCCCACGCGCGAACGAGCGAGCAGTGGCCCCACGCAAAAAAAACTATCCTGTGCCTTATCCCTTTCACACCGCTGCTACAGTCCACCCATCCATCCCCTACCTTATCGCTTTCTCTCTCTTGTCGCTCCCCGCACGACTGCCTACCTGCTCAGCTCCTTCATGTGCTCTCTCTTTTTGTGCGCTGGTCACCATATGCGACCAACGATCTCGTCTTTCCCAAGTGCGGTGAGCACCAGATTCCTCTCTCTCTCTCTCTCTCTCTCTCTCCACAACATCACCTACATCTAGCGGCCATGTCTTCCCCAAATCGGCTACTATCCCAGAGCTACAACCGGCGATTCAGGATGTTCGAACCGCCCTACGAGCTCACATGCAGGGCTGCCATGGCTTACAAGATCGAGGTGGACGATGAGCTGGGGGCACCAAGGGAAACACCCCCTGATGTTGCAACGGGCGGTCTGGAAAGCTACAACCGATGTGGAAAAAAGCTTCAATCAGCAATGACAAATGCTGCAACCAACCACTTCACAACAAAAAAGTTACATCCAGTGTCGCACGAAGCTTCAACCAGCGTTGAAAAAAGCTTCGAACAGCAAATGCTGATGCTAAGGCTGGCTACGGCCAACAGGGGCCACGGGAACTCTGCTCTTCGACGGCGAGGTTGCAAGCATGGACGTCGAAGCTGCAACCGGCATGGAAGAAAGCTTCAGCCCCATGAAAAAAAGCTTCAATGGATGTGGAAAAAAGCTTCAATCACAGAAAAAGCTTCAACTGGTGTGTGGAAAAGCTTCAACCGGCAAATGAGGGAGCTCCAAACCATAGAAAAAGCTTCAATCGGTAAGAAAAAAAGTTTCAAATAGTGGAAAAAGTTTCAACTGAAGCAAAAAAAGCTTCAACCTGAGTCTAAAAAAGCTTCAACCGAGGGGACAAGTCTGCACGCACGAGCGTCGACGGCGACGAGCGGCGAACGACGAGGGGAGAGAGCGTTGGGTGCTGCGACGAGCGGCGACGACAGGGAGAGGACGCGGATGCTCGCGGGGCAGGAAAACGGAGGCGCGCAGAGTGGAGGCTTGTGAGGACGGAGGTTGAAGATGAAGTCAAAGAAGGATAAGATGCCAGATCTGACGGCTATTGGAGCCCAAATCGAACGGCTGCGGCCGGACCGGCCGAAAATTCAGCCGGTGCGCCGGCGCAGAGTGCTGGCCCAGATGGAAAGCAAGATTTATCCCACATGTAGCTAACTGATGCACCACTAGACACTAGTAAGAATCTGTTTGATCGGTCACGCTGTGGCCGCGCTCACGTCACTGTGCTCATGAACTCCTCGTCCGCGACGAGCCTCGCGAGCACCTCCGGCGGGAGCCACACCCCGAGAGCCATGCTCCCCCCGCCGCCTCTGCCCTCGAACACCGTCGCCGTGCCGTCCATCTTGTTCGCTCGGCCACTCCGCACGCCCACCGGCCGGCCCCACCCGAAGTCGTTCCCGTACACGTCGAACCGCGGCGAGCCCCCGGTCACCATCTTGGCCGTGGCCGTTGGGCGCGCACGCAAGAAGTAATGCTCTTGCGGCCAAGATGCATGTCTGTCCCTCTGAGTTGCCACGTCGAAGGACCCCACCGCTCCGTTCAGCAGCGACGCCGCCGAACCCAGCCCCCTCTCCATGATCTCGCCGGCGGTCGACACCGCCTCGGCGCGTGCAACGGCGTTGCCAGCGTATGCCGCCGGCAGGCCATCCAAGCGGCCCCGGCACCCGACGAGGATGACGTACGTTGTGCTGTGGTCCGGTGCCAACCTCCTGGCTCGGGTCACCGCGATCCATAGGTGCGCGAGCACGGCCTGCAACGAGGAGATGGTGGTGACGCCATTGCTGGTGCCATAGATCTCGGCGTTCGCCTTTGCTTTGAGCTGCTTTACCGTCTCCGCGGAGAAATTGAGGAAGCATTCCTCCTTCACCGATGATGGATGCTCAACATCTGTAGTACGCCGGCTGACGGGCATGTCCTCCAGCTTGCCAAAGGGCAGAGGAACCGGAACAGGGCAGCCGTCAAGGAACCACCTCCGATGCACCGGCAAAGGCGACTTGATGTCGGCGCCGTCACTTTGGCCGCTGATCTCGGACCAGGTGTTGAAGAGGTGCCACAAGGCCGAACCGTCGGCGACAGCGTGGTTGAGCGATATGCCGACGAAGACACCGTCGGCCAGCTCGGTGACCTGCACGGCTAGGAGCGGGTGCGAGCCCGCGGCAGCGTCCACTCCATGCAGCCCGTCCAGCGGGAAGAAGGACCGGACCAGCGTCGGGGTGCACAGCGGCGCGGTGATGTCGGCCACGGTGACGCCCGGCGCCACGGCGTGGACGAACTCGGCGCCCTCCATGCTGCAGCGAAGCGAAATGGCGATGCTCTCGCCCTGCTCCCCGTCAGTATTGTTCCCCGGTGTGAAGGCTAGGCGGCCGGCGTAGGGGTAGAACCGGCCCAGGGCGCGCGCGAAGGACGATGCCAGGCGTTCGACGACGGCGTGGTGTCCCCGTCCTTCTCCATCTTCTGTGGCGGGAGGGTTGGGCAGGAGGATGCCTTTCTGGTTGTACTCCAAGGCGATCATCGAGAGGTCCCACGGCGTGAGGTCGATGGTCGTCTCCGGCTCCGGCGGCAGCCAAGTCGGCTCCGGCAGGACCATGCGCCGCGACATGACCTGGACATGGTTCATCTTGGTTCTGTTCTTTCGGCTGCGGGGAGTACGCAGTAAGCTAAGAAGGTGGTTAATCTTCTGTGATTGGCCTCTAGAACTCCCCCTCTATTTATATGATGATTATATCAGCACCAAATTGTACATCAACTTGATGTCGGATCAGATCAGATATGTTAAAAAAATAAATTCTGATCGACAGATTACAGAATCTAACAACTATACAATGATATCATGTACAGTAATAAAAAATTCCCCCTCAATCTCAACCGGGAGCATCTTAAATCTGAGCCGGTTAACATGTGAAGGCATATGCAGCTTGTGCAGTTGTGCCATGCATGTGCTCCAGCTCTATGCAAGAAATTGCTTATTTTCTTCAGTTTCAGTAATGAATTTTGAGTTTCAGTTTCAGCTAAGTTTAACTTCTTTTTTTCGAAAAGGAGGTTAAAACCCCCGACCTCTGCAGCAATGCGATGCATACAACCATTTCTATTAATTATTCAGCAGAGTACAAAACGAAGGCAATCATGACCGAACCATTACAAGATATGAAATTAACACCTACAACTAAGTCGAGTTCTTCCGTAGCAGCGCCTTCAAGAAGGTATACACTCGTCGCTGCTGAGCTCGACCAATAATGGTCAGGACAAGAGTTTTCACCCCGGACATGAAGCGGTGTTCCAATCAGCATCTTGATGACAGATCATTCGATAGTCGCCTTCGCGAGTACTCCACGTCAGTGCCAAACGGCACTAGCAGATTGGTGGGACGCCTTCCCACATTAAACCACCGTCACGACCGTCGGGTGGACACCCATGTCTCAGTGCGGAACTGGCCGCTGCTACTCCACACCGGCGCCAGTCACACTGCAGCATGCTCCATACTGTCGGAGCCGCTGCTCCGTAGCTAGAAGTCGACGGGGAACCACCACTGCGCCCCTTGCTCACCAGCGTGGGACTCCGTCGCTCGCGCCTCGAGCATCCTTGTGCGATGGCCGCCGCCCTCGCACCGGACGAAAATCCTCTTTGAGCCGGCATCGAGTGCCGCACACGACCACCGCCGCTATGCCTGCAAATATGCCGACACACTTGAATATGCACTGTTGTGCCACCTGATCTCCTTATCACGGTCATCGAGGGCCGCCACCCCCACCGCAATGACCAACGGAGGCCACCGCCCCCACCGCCATGACTACCCATGCATCCATTGCCGATGATGTTGTGCGTGTCGTCGTCTCTGCGAACGCTGGCACCACCATCTTCACCTCTCTCGCACACCGAGACGCTGGCACCGACATACCGGCGCACAACAACGAAGCGGCATCGTCCAGATCTGCCCCGTCCGTGGGCGCCTCTGGTATTGCGATCATAAACGCCCGTGCATTGTTCCATGGCCACCTCACTCGAGGCCGGCCCATCCTTCACCATAGTTGTGCCGTTGTCGGCAGCGCCGGCGTAGTCGCATGCCGGTGCTGGCTTCACATCTGACTCGAAGGCCGCATCCAGAACGTCGGCGTCGCAGTTTCTCGATGTGACCTCCGTGGCCACGTACGAGAAAGTGTTGAGACGTGCGGCCTTGGGATCTCCGTCGCATATTTAAATAGATGTTCATATGATTTTAAAAAGGGTATATGTATTTACTATAAGTATTAATGTATTTTTATAAATGTTTATGTGATTCAAAAAAGTTTTAATGTGATTTTGAAAAGTGTTCGTGCAAATCAAGTGTTCACACATATTTTCTGAAATTTCCGTATGTTTTCAAAATGTTCATAAATATTTTAGAAAATATTCTTGACAATTTAAATTATGTTCACATATTTAAAAAGATGTTCACGCAATTTAAAAAATGTTCACGCATTTGAAAAAATCTCATAATTTATAAATTATTTACTTAATTTTGAAAAATGTTCATAAAATAAAAAATCATGGAATTTTAAAGTGTTCAAGCCTTGAATTTTCTTTTTTGTGCATTTAAAAATGTTCACATGTTTAAAGAGAGTATTCACACGTTCAAAATCATGTTCACGTAATCCCAAAGAAGTGTCGTGTATTTACCAAAAAAACATTATGTGGTTTTACGAAAAAATCACTTGTTTATCTAAAATAATTATATTTCTTGTCTATTCTGCGCACTTGTAGAGTAAGCAGCTTCTCCTCCAAAAACGTCCGAAAGGAATAGGAGAAAAGACATCAGCAATGTCGAACATTCCATAGATTCTTGATTACCTGACACTTGACGCTGTGAAACAAATTAATCCTTGCAAAATTGATCTGAAGAAATGAAGCAGAATTACAACCAAGTGATATGCACAATGTGTGAGGGAGTAGTATGCACAATGTGCAAACGCCCAGGTCTTGGAAAGAAAAGACACGCGTACCAGGTTTCACCAGCAAAATGTTGTTGCCTCGTACTAAGTCGTGAGGCACCGAAACTTTTTTAGTCTGTGAAAGTGCAACTTCTCATGAAATCAATAACACGAGTAGCTATGGAAAGAACCATTCTGTACCTGAACCAGTGTGTTCTGAACTGAAATTATATTACCAAACCGAATTTAATAGCACACGCGTAGTAGTATGAACTTACATTGGGCGACAGATGTACCGAGATTTAAGGATTCGGCTGAGCATTACACAGCATATAGTGTACGCTCAAGAGCTCAGATTAAACGATTAAATTGTACAGGAACGCGAAAAGTAAATTGTCTGAAATCAAATCGTCATGTTTTGCTGCCTAAAAGAGTCTGCAGGCGAACATACGTAGCAAGAATAGCTGGTGATCAAATGGCATTCCATTTTGCAACGAAATTTGTTCATCATCGCAAACACAATTCCTCGCCGCCGTGGCCGTGGCATCATCCTACGCCGCCTCCACCTCGTTGCGCGATGTCTCATCCTCAATAATCTCCTGCCTGCTAGTACTAGCAGGTTCCCTGAAAAATGTACTCGTACAAGGTCAACAACTCATACAATTAAATCGAGTTGAGATCAGCGATGGGTACACCATTTTTGTACATAAACTATTTTCAGCAGTGATACACGAACCAGCATAAGGAATGCAAAATAACAGTACAACAATGAGCACTCTGATGGTACATACTCATAATTTTTGTTGGGGATGTGCGCCAGCATTTTCTTGTTCTCCTCAACCTGACACCATTTCTCAAGTTTTGGAGAGTCGAAAATACACAGATCTTTGAGGTTGGTGAGTTTCTGTATGCTATCTGGCAACGAGTTGAGCTGTTTGCAGTAGACGATCTTGAGTTCCTTGAGTGAGGTGAGCTCACCCAAGTACTCCGGGAGACGTGTGCCGGCGTAGCCATTAACCTCAAGGCACTGCAGATTTGGTGGTGGCACTAATTCCCTCAACAAAGCACACTCCTCCACTTCTCTGACAGAGTCCAATGTCCAAGAAAGTTTCAACTTTTCAATATTTTGTTTCTTTGGCATTTTGATTCTCTGTGCTTCTACTCTAGACCTCACTTTCTCAAGGCAGCTTATCTGGAGCTCTTGGCAATCAACAACCTCCAGCTGACCAATGTTGCTGCTCCTATATGCATCGTCATCATCGACGACGCGAACCACAAAGTGGCAACTCTCTAGTCCCCGAGACTTCCTCAGATTTATAAATTTGAGAGACTTCATTTCACCAACTCTCTTCAGTCTGATGCAGCCTGAGAGATCCAGTGTGTGTAGCTTGTCCAGGTCACCTAGACTTGCAGGAAGTTCAAAAAGAAATGTGTTATGGGACAGGTCCAAGTGCTCTAGACTGGAAAGACCGACGACAAACTGTGCAATGTACTGTAGACTGTCCTCTTGTGAATGGTGGTAGTAAAAGATAGGGTTCAGGCACATTGACAAGTTTAGATACCGGAGGTTGGTGAGCTTGCACAGACCATCCTTTAGCCCTTGGTGGAGATGAGAGCGGTGTTGAGGAAGATGACAGCAAGGGTGCGACACGTTCAAATGCTCGAGATGGATGAGCCTTCCAAGGCGTTCCCCAATCCCTTGAAAACAAGACCAGAATGATAAATCCAGGTGTACCAGTTTGCCGAGCTTCTGGAGCGGTTCCGGAAGCTCTGCCAGTCCATGGCAGCGTGACAGATTGACATGGGACAAGTTTATGGGATGGCCAAATGATTCAGGAAGAGTTGCAAGACCAGAGCAGCCTGACAAATCGATGTGCACCAGACTGACAAGCTTGCCGACTGACTCAGGAAGGTTTAGTAGCTCACAGCAGCCTGACAGGTTGGCATGCACTAGACGGATGAGCTTTCCAAACGACTCTGGTAGGTTTAGTAGCCTGGAGCAGCCTGATAAGTCAATGTGGATCAGATTTATCAGATCCCCCAATGACTCAGGCAAAGTTACTAGTCCAGAGAATTCTGATATCTTAAGATACCCCAAGTGCTTCAGTTGCCAGATGGAGTTCGGTAGCTTCAGCACAGAGCTCCCCGTTAGTTTCAGCACACGTAGCCCCTTATTACGTGAAAATAGGTCACTCCTAAACTCCATATATCTGCAACCGACATAGCTCATCGCCCTTAGATTGCTACTGTACCTTTTACCAGGTTTCGCAAACGTTGTCACGTAGTCATGCACCAGATTGTGCATAGTGAACAAGATTGCACCCTTATCCTCCGTTCCACTGGCCTGCAATAAATTGAAGGTATATACACATAATTATAATATGCATCACGAAATATTTATCTTCAAAATGTAACTACTTTGTGAATTTAGACATGTTCAACTTAGATATGTTTTAACATTAACTAAAAAGGAGGGCGCTAGGCGCAGTGGCGGTAAACCGGAAGCCCCCCGATCAATCACGTACCCTACTAGCCGTCAGATGTGGCCGCACATCGCTATCAGATCCGGGTGTCCCAGAAAAATCAGCTAACTCTTTCCAGACATGGAGTTTCTACACTCGAGCTCACATGGACCCTTATGAATAGTAAAAACCCCAAAAATAGTAAAAACTCTGATATTTTGGCAACAAACATTGTTGAATTCTCTACATACTTGTAATTTTTCGTGACAAAAAGAAACATTCCTATTGGTCCAGGCGAAAACAACAAATTCGATGCTCCAAAAAGACTATTCTTGAAAGCATTTCGGGGTGCTGATTTTGTTATATATTTTTCGACCTCCGTGAAAGTGATTTCATCATGAAAATTTACACGTGGAGAGAAAACTAAGCAATGTTTTTGTTAAAAAACCATATTGTTTTGGATATATTTTTCTATTTTTATGTATTTTACTTCTCATAACAAGAGCATATGAACTTGCAATTAGAAGAACAATTTGGCTTCTGCCTCTGTTTCCTCCATGGGAAAATTATCAGGTGATATGGGAACTGCCATGCTCCCATGCTACGATGCGAGCTCGGCCGTTGGATCTCACATCCAATGGTCACCTCTGGGGGATGTGGACCTACGCATGATCATGATGTTCTTGGAGTGCTTTTTTTGCAAATGTATCAATGCTTCTTAGCTGACCATTGGATGTGAGATCCAACGGTCGAGTTCACATCGTTGCACGGCAGCACGGTAGCTACGATATCACCTGATATGCAATCTTCCTCCATGCTAAACCATGCCCGCACACACGTGTACCCACAATTCGCGCAAAAATCTAGGCATCAGTGCTGCTCTGTCATGACTTGTGGTCACCATGGTCACCGTCCATTGCAGCAGCACGCTCCTCCACACATAGCTGCAGTGTGACGACTCGCATCACCACCGGCATCGTCATTGTGCAGCCGGGACACATCACAAGCAGCACCGTCTCACGGCCTTGCAGCTGCCATCGACGATCACAACTTGGTTGTCGTAACTTGAAGCTCCCTTGTCGACAGTCGCATCACAGTTGCCCCTGATTGCAACTCCGTGGTGGACAATTGCAGCAACGTCGTCCACAGTCACCGCACAGTCGACGCCACTTGCAGCTCCACCGGTTACCTCTCATAGCACAACTATTGCCGCTCGCAGCAACAACAATTGCCTTCTGTAGCACATCCAGTCGCCGGTCGTAGCTAGTCGATCATGTTGGCAGCTTCGATCAAAAGGATTGTCGTTGATGCGTCACATCCTTGTTTTTGCCTTGCTTGCAGCGTTGCAACGTCGTAGCATCATCGTCACCATGGCACAACACCATCTTTTTCCACTAGCAGCATTTGCAGCCACCCTGCTGCAGTTGTTCTTGTCTGTCGACGGCTCGCTCCCAACAACGAGCGACCGGCTATAACGCGCATGAGTGTGTGGCTGGTCCTTTGCAACATCGGCACTCCGACTCTGCTGCATCAGCGCCCCTCTCTTGCGGCAGCAATGTCTATGTGTGTGCTAATCTTCGACATCAGTGGTGGGTGGGTGAAGGGAGGAGAACGCAACGGATGGCAACAGCTTCACATACAGAGGTGAAGGGATGGTTCGAGAAGGAAAAAAAACTAGGGTGTTTGATTATTCGCAGGAAAAGTATAGGATTCTTCGCATGAGGTTGGAGTTGATGGAAATTTTCCTATGAAAAGTACAAATGAAACTTAACAAAAAAAATCATATGGATTGTAATCCTAGGAATCAAACAAACATGTATAGAAAAAATCCTAAAGATTAGAATTCTCTAAAATTATTTTAGAAATCTTTTGAATCAAAGAGGCCCTTAGTGGAGGGGATGGCTTAGGAAAGGATAGTATCAAATGGAGCTAGCAAACGTGGCGCTCGATAAAGGCGGCCGTGTGATCGGACAGCGGATTAGGATCCTCTTCTCCAATTAAGAAATAGTAACAAGCCTATATATGTCTTAGTTTCATACATGTACGTATGTTTTTGTTTCGCTTCACTATATCATGTCCCTCGGGCATACCTACTACTATACATTAGTAATCCATCCAGTAGGAACAAGTAGGATACAATTCACTCAAATTTTACTTCAGTTTTGTGTCTCTAAAATTCAGCAAATTTTGTACAACAGAGTAGTAGACAATTACTCACATGTTCCAACTCTGCAGTTTGAAGGAATGACATGTCCTGAAGCCAGGTAATATGCTCCTCAGCTATATGTGCCGCAGACAATATTTCAGATGGCTCAGTGGGGTGGAGAGCGATCCACTGATGAACAAGGTCATCTTTGACTATACTCTGCCCCCTTGGGAAGATTTGACAATAATAAGCAAAGCATAGCCTCAAATCTGGTGGCATTTTCATGTAGCTTAGCGTGAAAGTAGAAAGGACATAAGAATAGTAACCCCGTTCAATATGTTCTTTCCATTTGTTAGCATCTCGGGAAGAACCTAGCATGCATGCATATTCTCGAGCTATTGATGGCACACCCCAGCATTTGCTTGCGATCTGTCGTCCAATCTTCTCCAACTCTTCTTCTCCTGCTTCAAAACGGATTGACTTCTTGATTATTTCCCAGCATGTTTCATCACTTAGCGGATTTAGCCTGTAAGGCTCAACGGTACAGATCTTCCTGGCGATGGCTTGGTTGCATGTGGTTACTATTACGTGCATCTTGTCTCCCAAGAAAGTTAACATGGACTTCAACAACTGTAACTGAATGGGATCCTCCTCCCACAAGTCATCCAAAACAAGGAGCACCTTCTTACCATTGAGTAGCTCATGAAGGCACTTCATTATACTTTCCATCCCCTCCACGTCTGAAGAGGCATGGTTGATCTCTTCTTGTCCCCTTTCCAACACGTGACAAATAATGGAGTTGCCTATTGCATGGAAGTCGAACTGGGGAGACACATAAACCCATACCCGGAAGTCGTAGCCTTGCAATTGGAGGCAGTGGTTATCGTTAAACACCATTTGTGCCAAGGTTGTCTTGCCGCTGCCTGCAAGCCCAAAGATGGGAAGAATGGTGATGTGCTCTTGCATGATGTTGGACTCACTAGATAGTAGAGCGGCTATTGTTCTCTCTTTATCTGATCCTCTTTCAAGAACCATTGCTTCCTCAAAACCTGGTCTAATTTTTCCATCCTTAATAATTAGCCGGAACATGGTGTCTCGTGCCAATTTGTTTGATGATTCGGGGAACCCCCGCTGTGCCAGCATCACTAGTTCTTTCGTCTCCTGCACCTGGATGGCCATGGCGTTCTTCATGATGGCGAGGCGGGGCAACATCCTTGTCATCTGCAAATATGGACCACTATCTTGCTTAGAGAAAGCATGTAACTGTATATCTTGAAATCAAAATAATGGAAGTTTTAACAACAACACAGCTAAAACATGGATCAGTGAATTATACTCTAACCAATCTCACGTCGGTGAAGATAGGAGGTAAGTAATGGATACTAGTAGTATTTGCTTTGCTTCGCCGGAATAAGTAATAATAAGGAAAACAATAAAATAAACCGCCAGTTGCAGCGCAATACCGTTGTAGCAGCCTGTGATCTCGCCTCGTGCAGCTCGTCTACAGTGTCTATGGCCTTGTAGGCGGCGCTCAAGACACACTGCAGCCATTCCGCCACCTCTGGATCCCACAACAGCTGCATCTCGGCTTCCTCCAGCAGCGGCTGGAACTGGATAGCCTGCAGCCTCTCCAACATATCACGCAGGTCACCGGTGAAGTTGGAGACAACCGCAGCTTCATCTCCTATGGCGGATCTGAGCTTCGCGCATGCCCTCTCCACGATGGCTTGGGCCATGGCTCCTCCTTAATTTGCTCCCACAGCGAGCTCTCTTTGCTTGTGTTGAGCGATGGGATGGGATGGGTAAATGGAGAGGTAGACAGCACAATGCGCAGGTTACTGTATTATTTGATATCTTTAGCCAGCGGAGAAAGAATGAGAGTTGAGCTGGAGCTGTCGATCGGGAGCTGTACGGGCTGAAAGAAATTATATTTTTTGTCAGACAACAATCGGCCTGCCGTGTTCTTCTAGCCAAATCGTGGCGAGGGCGCAAGGAAGCTTCGCCAAAGAATCGCCTACTTTGTCGGGGTGGGTACCCATCTGTTGCTCACTTTTTTCTTTTGACCCGTTGCCCACCTTTCTTTTAATAAGGGACATCTGTTGCTCACTTTAATTCCCCGACCCCGACTCCTCTCTCAAAGACCCATAAAGCTATTTCTTTGTTTTTCCGTAAAAAAAACTATTTCTTTGCTTTTCCCTCTCGCACACATCCCCATAAAGGCACTGAGTGGTGCACTTTTGTGGCATCGCCGAGTAACAACATGCATGTGCTTAAGCATAATAATTACTACCTTGACCAAGATTGTTATTTACGTGGCGATGATATCTGCGCGAGATTTGCACGATATTTGGAAGATGAATATTTCTTTTAAGAAAAGGAGGATGACCCCCGGCTTCTGCATCTGGTTGATGCATACGGCAACTTTATTAATTATTCTCACAAGACCTTACAAAGTCATACAACAGCAAAACTAAAGCCACCGTCTAAGCAACAAATGTCGCTACACCTATCCAATTAATGAAGGGGCGTTGATAGTCTGGGCCTAATACAAAATAGACATCGCAGCCAAACCTAAACATCTAAGACCCGAGGTCCCAACCAGGACGCCTGTCGGGTATGGGGCACCTACCAATCCGGCGCACTCCTCAATCAGGACGTCTGCCGGGTATGAGGCCGCCGCAGCCACCTGCCACCAATCCATCTTCAGAGCTGTATTGTTGCATCTACCTTGCACGGTCTAGCTACCGTCGACGCCACCACGACGCCAGACAACTTCTTCCTCCTGCGCGAGTCCATCTCCGTGCATCGGACGCCGAGACTCCACTGCGCCATGCCGCCGAGACCCACCGTCGATGATACTGTTGATGCCACACCGCTCCACCTACATGCCATCTCGCGTCGACTCCGAACTACCAGCAACTCCACCACCCTGAGTAGTCCTCGGCAGACGCCTTCAGGAAGGAACACGACACCAAAGTGTCATCGTCGCCCAAACAGAGGAACAAAGGCTTTCGCCTGCGCTCATGGGAGAGGTGGGGGGCATATGATCCACACCGAAGCCTCCAGGAAGGTAATCGGCACCGAGGGCGTCGACTTTGGTGCGGCCGCCACGCCGGCCTGAAGATTCCCCCGGATCCATGCCCACCCGCCAGATCCGTCAAGGCAGTATTGGCGTCGACCGTAGTCACTATCGTAGCCAGCACGAACCGGAGTAGATCGAGTCGGAGACGACGCCTCCCATGGAACTCCGGGCGGCCATCGAGGAGCCGCCTTTGCGCCGCCGCCTCCACGCCGCCCACGCAGCCGTGGAAGGCCCCCCATCTGCACCCGCGGGTGCCGCCCGCCAGGCAGGCCGCACCGTGCGCCACCGATCGAGGCTGCCGCCCCGAGATCCCCGCGCCGCCCGAGGCACCGGCGGTCAGATCTGAAACAGCTCGACCACGGCCACCATAGGCGCGCCCCAAACGGCCCCCCGCGCGACCACCGGGGGACGCAGCTCCTGCCGTCGCCCCCTGAGCCCTCGCCAGCGCACCCTGTCGCCAACGCGCCGCCAACCGGCGTTGAACGCCACCCGCGCCAGGTCCGACCGCTGCGGGGAGGAGAGATCCCGCCGCCGCCGACGCCAACCCGGCTTTTCCCGGTGGCGGGCAGGAGAGGTGGGAGAGGGAGCCGAGGGCTTGGCGGCGCTAGGGTTCCTCCTGGTCGCCGCGTCGGGGTGACCCCATTAAAAAATGAATAAAAAATTGCGTGAGGACCGCGGCCGGGCATCGGCGGCAGCAGGGCATTTTGCCTTCTTGTGCAGGGCCTCCAGCACGGGCGACAAGGCTGGGTCTGGACACCGTGATGCGCGAGGATCGCCGTGGTGCGGCGGTGGATCCCGACGGCGGCGCACGACAGCCTTCGAGGTGGCAGATCGTGCAGGCGAGGGGGTGGTGGCGGATCAGGATCCGCCTGATCTGGCGTCCATGTTCAGCCGAGAACGTGGGTTGTGGCCTATGGGCAGTGCGGGTTGGTGTCCTCCGCCTTGGCGGTGATGGCGTTGGTGTGGTAGCGGTCCTAGTACTCTTCTCGAATCATGACAACGATCTGCATGATCGATCCTCCTTGATCAGGGCGTCGATATGTTCTAAAACTACTATCGGAGATTTTGCCCAAGGATATATGGATTGGATAGAATCCGGTTGTGCACGTCCATATAAGGGCGAAGCTCTATTATTTATTGACACCATAGGACATGTCGGTATCTCAATTTTCATGGGATAGACAGCTGTGAAGAAAGTCATGGTGGCTGAGATCGAAAGATAAGTAAGGGGGAGGAGGCCCCAGAGGCGATGGAGTCAGAGAAGTGTTTGATAACTTTCAAAAGCAGTAGTGACAAGTGGGGCGGCAACACTGTGGGTTCATTTTTGGTAGTGCTCATCGGGTGTCGAGTCGTGACTTACAGGGTGAACGTAAGATCCGACCTTCATTTGTTGGCTGGTTTTTTAAATAATACAGTTCTAAATAAATTTAAGAAATAATACACGGTTTCAAAATTTTACGAAAATAATACACCGTTGGCTCTCGCTAAGCCAATTGGATCCAGTCGGCCATGGCATAGACGGTTAGGATTGCGTCGGCTTAGCCAAAGCCGACTAGGACTCATTCGGTGTAGGGGAAGCCGATAGGGCCCATTTGTCCACACGGCAGCCGACTAGTGGCTGAGCCACGTCAGCCGGGCTGACTGGCCACCAGTCAGCCACGCCGACGCCGACTGGCCAAGCGGCTACAGCTAAGCCGATAGGTGGCCAGTTGCCATGACGTGACGGACGACGTGGTTGATACTTGCATGGCATATATCTACCTATATATGCGAGAGACTTATATCTACCTATGTATGCGAGAGACATATTACTATTAATTCACATTATTATTCGACTTACATTTCCAGAGAGACTGCAACGGATAATTAAGATACAAGTACAACTGAATTAAACGGTACGAATGAACTTAAATAATACAGCATACAAACTATATGAAGACATCATCATCATCCTCCGTCGATGCAACACTCTTACCCTTTGACGATGCGGCACTCTTGGCCTTCGACAATGCGAGTCTCTTGGTCTTGGTGCTCGGCATGAAGAAATTGTCTTCGTCTTCGCTGTCGGCAGTCCATAAATAAGTATGTTCTGCTGCACTCCTTAGGAAAGTTTCACTCTTATGTTGTTGCTTCTTCCACCTTCCATGCAACCTGAGAAGTTCTTTTCCTATCTCCTCAAAGGTCCTCACAGGCCACCCGCACCTACTTAATGCGTGACTCAACTCATTTAGTACGGTGTCACTACTGAGGAGTTCGTCCCATGAAACTATCCTATTCTCTATTTTGAAATCGCTGGCTAACCTTAGAAGACATTTGGACATACTAGGGTGAAAACTACGATCAAAAGGATAAACAGATATCTTGACGAGACTACACTGCACTGTTTACCCACCTTATTGTGGAGGGGTTTTATAGGTTAGAAGAGAAGATGGCTGGAAAGGGTTGGCAGAAAAGAATGGCAGGAAATGGTTGGCGGGAAGGATAATGCTGGGAACATATGGAGGGGAAGTGTTACGGGAAATTGTGGCTAACTCCGGAGAGGGTGGCGGGATAAACTTATGGTCGAAAATATGGTTCCATGCAGCGGTCGGGTGAAAATTTTGGTCTTATGCAGCAGTCGAGTTTGCCTAAGCCGATTTGATCTAATTGGTTTCAGCGAAGCCAATTAGTACTAATTGGTTTTGGCTAGTACTCCCTCCGTCCGGAAATACTTGTCATTGAAATGAATGTATCTAGATGTATTTTCATTGTAGATACATCCATTTTCATCCATTTATGCGACAAGTATTTTTGGACGGAGGGAGTACTAGTCCGCTTCGCTAAAACTGGCTGATGCTAATGCCTCTGCCCGACTGCTCAGCACCGAATGGCTCCTAGTCAGCTTAGGCTAGGCCGACTGGTCCTAATCGGCCTTGTTATGGCTGACTGGTTCCATTCGGCTTAACCAGAGCGGACGTGATAATATTTTTGTAAATTGTCGAAACGGTGTATTATTTCTCAAATTTATTAAAAAATGGCTATTGGTTGTGCCTGGCAATTGCTTTGTTGAAGGTATTATTTTGAGAGCTCAGACTTTCTCGAGGATGAAAATCTAAGATCTTGGATCGGGCGATGACGGTGCTTGTACATTGTTTCCTTCTTGAAGGCGTCTTTTTTGGAGACATTTTATGTTTTCCCGATGTTTTCTTTCGTGGTGGTTCATGTGCTGCTGGTGAATGGAGTTGATCACTGTGGTGAGGCCTTTGTTTTTTTTCATTTTTTTGTTTTCTTTTCCGATTGTGGGCAGCCGGTATGTCTTTGAGACATCTTATTGGTCCAAAGCTTGGGTGTAATTGGTATCTTCACGATATTAATATATTTCTTCTAAAGAAAAAACTTCGTCGAGGAGGCGTTCTTACCAGAGATAACCCCCTCATTCTTACCAAAATAACCTTATTGAGAGAAATTGGCATTAAAGCACACTGTATGTCTTTATCATCATGACGAGACGATAAAACACTAGTTCTTTCAATAAAACACTAGTTCTTTCAATAAAACACTAGTTCTTTCAATAAAGCATCTAACTTGTATTTCTCATGTAGTGTTTCTAATATATTTGGCAACTGATTACATGAGATAGATCACAGGTTTAGTATTCTTGTCAGGGTGGGAGTGCTTTCTATTTATTTGGTCGCTTTTGCTACGTAGAAAGGATAGGGTTTTTAACTATAAAAGTATCTCTCTTATGCATATTATCTACAGATGTACTGATATATGGCTTTTATAGCTGTCTCTACAACATGTAGAAAATCGAGACATGTTTACAGAGGTGTATACATGCTTGGAGGACACGACGAGGGGTACTTTTACCCGTCATGGATGGTAGCATGATCTTAGGATTGGCCCTCCTCCGGTTTAGGCGTTATACAGTGTCTACATGATTACTTGTATTTTGTCTGTTTGAGATTAAAATTTAGTTTGGCTGTGTGCATCTTAGTTATGCAATGGCGGGATATAATACTTAAACCTTTTAAGTAATAAAGCGCTCTTTATTGAAAATTCACTTTGTTTCATTTGGCAGTTTGTAGAGTTTGTAGTTAATTAAATTTGTTCGCATTTGTCTCCATTTTTTAAATGGTCTATCAGGAACCTGAATTTAATGGAAGCAAAGTACTATACTCTCCACGTTTTTAAATGTCTAATTTGTTTGTTCATTGCAGACCAAATAGATACATGTTCCTGTAAAAAAATTGGCACACGCCAGGGCAATAATCTTTACCGAAAAAGGCTTTCGCCCCGCTTTATATATAAAGCAATGACCAATAGCAACCTGATACAAACACATCCCCACAATACACGCACACACCCAAAGCAAGATACAAGGCGCTGAGCGCAACAACACCACCCCAAACACACAAGAGCAGCCGGGGTCCTCGACCGTGAACACGCCACCGTTAAGAGATGAAGCCGCACATGACGAACCGTGGGCTCCAAGGCGATGCCTTCAAGAAGGATACGACACCGGAGTGCCGCCACCGCCCGATCGAGGGTCAGAGTTTCCCCTGGAGCGACACGACGGGCAATGAGAGCCGCAACGACGCCTTCAAGAAGGGAACGAGCTTCGCCGCCGCCGGACCGTCCGAAGATAGAACAGGTTTTCACCCCGACAACACTCACCGCCACCGAACACCACACCCCCGCAACCACGCCGCCCACACGACCATGGTCACCGGGCAGCACCGAGCCACGGGCTCTGCCCCTGAGCACCGCGCAACCATCCCCAGGGCCGACGCCCCGGCATCCAAGACCTAGACACCACCTCCCCCGTGACCCGCCGCTACCCCAACCATCCTGGGGGGGTCCCCCAACGCCGAGACCCAATAGGCCGGTCAAAGTAGCCTCCATCGACCCGTCCTGCGGCACCGGGCGCGAGACGGGCTTGGTCCTACTGCCGGCTGCGAGACGAGCTCGGACCTGCTGCCGGGCGCGAGACGAGCGCGGTCCTGCTGCCGGGCGCGAGACGAGCTCCGTCCTGCTGCCGGGCGCGAGACGAGCTCCGTCCTGCAGCACCGGGCGCGAGACGGGCAATGGACCGTAGCCGGGAAAGAACCACCCCTTCGACTAAGATAGCGCCGGGAAATGAGAAGAGGCATCGAAGGCCAACCCAGGCCGCTCACGGACCGCCGACGCCGGAGATGACCAGCCGCCGCCGTGACACGATCCAGACCACCGCCATGAGCCACCACCACGCCGTGGCAGCCCATATCCCCGTCGAGACTCCGAGGGACAGCCCCAAACCGCCCACCGACGGCCATGGGCCAGATGCCAGCTAATTTGGCCGACAACCGCTGCCGCCCCCTCCCGAAGACCACCGCCACCACCACCCGCATCAACCGCACAGGCGATGCCGCAACCACCACCAGATCTGCAGTCTCCGCGCCCGTACAGCTATGCCCCGCCACCAGCGCACCAGCCGGCACGACTCACCACGTTAGAGGCCGGTCGAGCCTAGCCGGACACCGCCCCCAGCCCGCTCTGCCGCGGCCCGCGACCCTTGTCGCCGGGATCTGACGAGGAAGCCTCGAAGCAGCCAGCCACCTCGCCCGCCCCACGCCCAAGACCGCGCCTCCAGAACCACGCAGCCGCCGCCGCTCCGCCGCACGGCCGCGCCACCAGCACGCCACCGGGGTCGCCGCCGCGCCGTCCCGCACGAACGACGCGCTCCTCACCGCGGCCCTGCGTCCCGCGCCGTCGGAAGCCATGGGAGAAGGGGAAGAAGGCCCCGCCGCCACCCACGCCAGCCGGGCTTCGCCCGGCGGCGCACTCCGGTGGCGGCAGGTGGGAGGGAGGGTTGGGGGAGGGTCGCTGGCCGGCGGCGGCTAGGGTTCGCCCTGCCGCCCGCGAGAGCGGCACGGGCGAGAGAGAGGAAAGTGAGTCCAGGGCGATAATCTTTTAATGGGGAGATTGCATCAGAGGACGCTGATGCCTTTGATCAGACAATTCAGTAGATTAAGAAGCAGAACCTTCAAGTTCAGAAACAGGGGAGAAGCAGAAGACTGGGTGTTGAGCTGGTCGAGTCAAGGCTGCGCCGCACTCGCACCGAAGGCGACAGCAACCTAACCGGAAGTTTTGGCCCAGAGTGGACAAGCGGAGATAAAGCAAGGCCTTTCCCTTTCCCGCGGCAAAACTATCATCGATCAAAAACTTGAGAAAGAACTCCCTTCGTCTCTGCTTCCTCTCACCTACTCTCTTCTCTCTGCTCCTCTTCCTCCAGTTTTTCTGTACCCCGTAAAATCCCTTGTTTCCATAATCTTGTATCGTTACTTGGATTGTGTTCCAAGTGTAGTAAATCTTCAGGGTAATATCTGGCCTCCTAAGAGGAGCTAGAGCCAAACAACTCAAATCGCCCCGAAACGCCGAGACGGGCCAACCGGTCACTGACCAGTTAGAAAACCCGATCCACTCAGACGTCTCAAATCTGTCCCAAACGCCCGGGCCATCTGACACCCCTCATATTAATCCAAATGAGCCACCCCATTTGCCTCATCATCATAGTGACTAAACCAACAACCTGGGTTGAAAGCAGACATACAACAAAGCAATTCATTCTTCACCTGATTAAATCTGTGGTTTAGTTCTCCTAATCCAAAACAACAACAAAAAAGGGAACAATCGACCTCATAAATTTTTTGAAAACGAGAATGGCCATCGGCCTCTGCATCAGGGCGATACATGATTTATTAATTATTCATCAAGACCTGACAATGCAATGCATCAATTAAGTCTGAAGCCACCATCTTAGCAATAACTGTCGCTACTCCTATTCACTTGATGAGGGGGTGCATATTGTCATGGCCGCATACCTAGACCTCACACCAGAGTCCAACATCTTTTTTGCAATGGCCACAACAACCAAGTTAAGTTTGTGAGCAAAACAATGTACATAATAAGCCGAACTGTTGCCCCTCATAATCTTGGATTGCAAACCATTATACTCACCTGCCATGTTAGTCGCTCCATCATAACCTTGTCCTCTCACTTGTTGTAGATTCAAACCAAGCTTTGCAATTATAAAATCAATTCAAGACTTGCGATAAGCAGATGTCGTTTCCTCCACATGAACAACACCAACAAACCTCTCATTTGATAGTCCATATGTATCGACATAACATACAACCACTGCCATTTTTTGTTTGTCGGAAACATCACGACATTCACCAACTAATAAGTTGAACATACCATTGTCAAGCTCCTTCAAAATACAACCCAATACTTCTTCTAGAAAGCACTCGGCGACATCCTTTTGAATTGTTGAAGACAACAACTGATTATTAACTGGGGCATTTTTTAATGCCTTGACAACAACACCATTGTGCATAATTGTATAATCCATCAACTTCCCATTGTTTCATTTTTTTAAAGACTCTTTTGACTCGCCATGGCCCCGAAAACGGATGTCCTTGATGCAACAAGTATGTGCATACATCAATTGTAGCATTTACCCGGATAAGATGCTCATTTTTCTCAAGTTCGCTCTGTTTCTGCAAGGTTGCAGGGATTGATTGTTCTGTTTTCCCCTACTCCAAGATTGAAGCTGGGCTGGGCGGCTTTTTAGTGTGGCTTTCCAGGCGAGGAGGGCTCCTGCTTATTCTGGCAGGGACGACACTGCCATGGCCTTGGGAAACGTTCGCCCAGATGCAGAGGCTGGTGACACACTTTTTCAGAAAAAAAAAGGCCTTGGGAAACGTGTCTAGTAGGAGAGTGAGTGAGATGGGAGGTCTCCATATGACTAACTAGTCGCTAGATGTGGTAGGAGCTGGCGCTTGGTGCTTAAGCTTACTTCATAGTATAATGTGCTAACTCCACGTACCACGGGACGATTAGCACCCAGTCATCCGACGCTTTGTTCGCTCGGATCGTGAGGCCCCGAGTCAGAGTCGCCCACTCACGGAAACATTGATTGGATGCTGGACATAGACAGCAGGTAGTGAGCTTTCGGGAGTTTATTTAAAAACAAAAGGCCGTATACTCTGTACTATTTTTCGTATATATACTCTTTCTTTTGTTCTTCCATGACAAGGAAACCACCATAGAAAAGTGAAGAGCATTTGGATTCCAGAAAAAGATTTCTCAGGACTGCTCATTTCAAGGGGGACAATGAAAGGTACAAGTGCAATAAGCTTGAACCATCTCTAGAAAACTCTGAGTGTGGTCGTGCATGTGCGAGTTGCGGAAACGTCTTGACCTCCGTGCGAGGGGACGTGGTTCATGTTATAGGCAGGGACGCAACAACCCTGTAGCGCATACAGATTGATAGATGAGATCTTACAGGAGACTTGGAGAAGAAGAGATAGAGTAGGTTACAATAGATAGATATCAACTAACTACCTAGCTTATCTCTACCAAGATATCAAGACTCTTGGTGTGGCTCATGAGGTTGGTGTAGGACCCTGGTCCGGCTCATTGAGGCAACGTGACAGGCTATCTGACACCCTCCCTTAATCACAACTTTATCAAGTTGAGATTATGTTTGAAATCTTCAAAGCTTCTTGTGGGCAAAGGTTTTCTGAATCCATCTGCAATTTGATCTTTGGAATGCAAAACGAATCTCAAGTTGCTTCTTGGCAACCCTTTCTCTCACAAAGTGAAATTCTATCTCAATATGCTTTGTCCTGGCATGAAAAACTGGATTAGCAGAGAGATAGGTAGCATCGAGATTATCACACCATAAACATGGAGCTTGGGTGCCTTTAACACCAAGTTCCCTCAAGATGGATTGTACCCAGATAAACTCTGTTGTAGCATTTGCCAATGCCTTATATTCTGCCTCTGTACTTGATCTAGAGACTGTAGCTTGCTTTCTTGCACACCATGATATCAAGTTGGGACCAAAAAACACTGCAAATCCACCAGTAGACCACCTATCATCCAGGCAACCTGCCCAATCGGAATCTGAAAAGGCACTTACAAGTGTAGATGGTGACTTGCTGAAATTAAGACCAACATTAAGAGTATTCTTGACATATCTAACAATCCGTTTTGCAACAGTCCAATGAACTGTAGTGGGTGCATGAAGGAATTGACAAACTTTGTTGACATCAAAAGAAATATCAGGCCTAGTAAGTGTCAAATATTGAAGTGCACCTACTAGGCTTCTGTACTTTGTACTATCATCTTGACTTAGAGGCTGCTCTTCTGTAAGGGAAAAATTTTCTGAACTTGACAAAGGAGTAGGTGAGGGTTTACAACCTTGCAGACCATCCTTCTTTACCAGATCTGCTGCATACTTTTTCTGGGATAGATGAAGTCCATCCTTATGCTTCTTCACCTCAATCCCTAGGAAATAGTGCAAGTCTCCAAGATCCTTGAGAGCAAACTCAGTGCTGAGGTCCTTCAACAGTCCTGTAATGGCCTCATCCGATGAACTCGTGACAGTAATATCATCAACATATATGAGTATAAATATGTATGTATTGTACTTGTTGTAAATGAACAATGATGTGTCAGACTTAGAAGAAACAAAGCCAAGTGTTTGCATTTTGTGACTGAGGCATGAGTACCATGCCCTTGGAGCTTGTTTCAACCTATACAATGACTTGTGAAGCTTGCACACATAAGAAGGTTTATTTTTGTTCACAAACCCAGGAGGTTGCTTCATGTACACTTCCTCTTCCAGAACACCATGGAGGAACGCGTTCTGCACATCTAGTTGTCTGAGACTCTAGCCCTTGGAAACAGCAATGGACAAAACAAGACGGATAGTGGCAGCTTTCACAACAGGACTAAATGTGTCCTCATAGTCTATGCCATACCGTTGTTTAAATCCTTTTGCAACAAGTCTAGCTTTGTAACGGTCAATTGTTCCATCAGATTTACTTTTAATTCTGAATACCCACTTGCAATCAATAAGATTTTTACCTTGCCGTGGGAGAACCAAATGCCATGTTTTATTTTTCTATAGTGCTACAAATTCTTCATTCATAGCCTTCTTCCACTTTTCATCTCTTAGTGATGCTTCAAACGTATGTGGCTCACCTGGTTCACATGTAGAATACACCATTCCATATTTGGTTACATGTTTATAATCAATAGGCTGTATTACCGCTTTTGGCAGTCGTGTACGACGTGGAGATGGTGCAGCAGCAGATTGTGCCACAGACGATCCCGCAGCAGATCCTGAAACAACAGCAACAGCGGGATCTGTGCGAGCTGCATCTTCTGCAGCGGGCGGTGAAGGCGCAGGCGTTACAATGGGCACAGAAGATCCCGCCCCGCGGGGCTCATCATTGGCGCATGATGGCAAGAGCAGGCCATCAGCACGGGATCTCGCGCCTGTCAGACGGCGCAGATTGCGCCTTTTGTAGCCGACTGACTGAGCCGGAAAACGAGATCCAGCCGCGGGGCGCCGTCTGATTGGCACGGAGCAGGGGAGGCCGCCTCTTCATCCGCGGGACGCCGCGTGGCTGGCTCGGAGACGTCGCGCGGTGATCCGCGTCCGACCGCGCCTGGCGAGGCCGTTGGCACGGAATCTAGTGCAGATCCGCCTGGCCGGTCTAATGTGTTGGGGAACGTAGTAATTTCAAAAAAATTCCTACGTGCACGCAAGATCATGGCGATGCATAGCAACGAGAGGGGAGAGTGTTGTCCATGTACCCTCGTAGACCGAAAGCGGAAGCGTTTATAACAACGCGGTTGATGTAGTCGTACGTCTTCACGGCCCGACCGATCAAGCACCGAAACTACGGCACCTCCGAGTTCTAGCACACGTTCAGCTCGATGACGATCCCCGGACTCCGATCCAGCAAAGTGTCGGGGAAGAGTTCCGTCAGCACGACGGCGTGGTGACGATCTTGATGTTCTACCGTCGCAGGGCTTCGCCTAAGCACCACTACAATATGACCGAGGTGGAATATGGTGGAAGGGGGCACCACACACGGCTAAGGAACGATCACGAAGATCAACTTGTGTGTGTGTTGGGGTGCCCCCTTGCCCTCGTATATAAAGGAGGGTGGGGGAGGTGCGGCCGGCCCCTAGGGGTGCGCCTGGTGCAATTGCCTTGGCGAAGGAATCCAGATTTCACAAGAGAACCAAGCACATCAAGAGACGCTTCAATTCCATTCGGGATTTAGTCCAAGTGGGAGACATAGAAATTTGCAAGATACATACAGATCTGAATGTTGCAGACCCGCTGACTAAGCCTCTTCCACGAGCAAAACATGATCAGCACCAAGGCTCCATGGATGTTAGAATCATTACTGTGTAATCTAGATTATTGAATCTAGTGCAAGTGGGAGACTGAAGGAAATATGCCCTAGAGGCAATAATAAAGTTATTATTTATTTCCTTATATCATATGCAAGTGGGAGACTGAAGGAAATATTCCCTAGAGGCAATAATAAAGTTATTATTTATTTCCTTATATCATGATAAATGTTTATTATTCATGCTAGAATTGTATTAACCGGAAACATAATACTTGTGTGAATACATAGACAAACTAAGCGTCACTAGTATGCCTCTACTTGACTAGTTCGTTGATCGAAGATGGTTATGTTTCCTAACCATAGACATGTGTTTTCATTTGATTAATGTGATCACGTCATTAGGAGAATGATGTGATTGACATGACCCATTCCATTAGCTTAGCACCCGATCGTTTAGTATGTTGCTATTGCTTTCTTCATGACTTATACATGTTCCTATGACTATGAGATTATGCAACTCCCGTTTGCTTGAGGAACACTTTTTGTGCTACCAAACGTCACAATGTAACTGGGTGATTATAAAGGACCTCTACATGTGTCTCCAAAGGTACATGTTGGGTTGGCGTATTTCGAGATTAGGATTTGTCACTCCGATTGTCGGAGAGGTATCTCTGGGCCCTCTCGGTAATGCACATCACATAAGCCTTGCAAGCATTGTAACTAATGAGTTAGTTGTGAGATGATGTATTACGGAACGAGTACAGAGACTTGCCGATAACGAGATTGAACTAGGTATTAAGATACCGACGATCGAATCTCGGGCAAGTAACATACCGATGACAAAGGGAACAATGTATGTTGTTATGCGGTCTGACCGATAAAGATCTTCGTAGAATATGTAAGAGCCAATATGAGCATCTAGGTTCCGCTATTGGTTATTGACCGGAGACGTGTCTCGGTCATGTCTACATTGTTCTCGAACCCGTAGGGTCCGCACGCTTAACGTTACGATGATAGTTTCATTATGACTTTATATATTTTGATGTACCGAAGGTTGTTCAGAGTCCCGGATGTGATCACGGACATGACGAGGAGTCTCGAAATGGTCGAGACATAAATATTGATATATTGGACGGCTATATTCGGACACCGGAAGTGTTCCAGAGAAGTTTCGGATAAAACCGGAGTACCGGGGGGTTACCGGAACGCCCCGGGGGTTAATGGGCCTCATGGGCCCAAAGTGGAGCAGAGGAGGGGCGGCCAGGGCAGGCCGCGCGCCCCCTCCCCCTCTAGTCTGAATTGGACATGGAGGGGGGGCGGTGCCCCCCTTTCCTTCCTCTCCTCTCTCCCTTCCTTCCCCCTCTCCTAGTTGGACAAGGAAAGGAGGGAGTCCTACTCCCGGTATGAGTAGGACTCCTCCCTGGCGCGCATCCTCCTGGCCGGCCGCCCCTCCCCCTTGCTCCTTTATATACGGGGGCAGGGGGCACCTCTAAACAAAACAATTGATCCTTGAGATCTCTTAGCCGTGTGCGGTGCCCCCCTCCACCATAATCCTCGATAATATTGTAGCGGTGCTTAGGCGAAGCCCTGCGACGGTAGAACATCAAGATCGTCACCACGCCGTCGTGCTGACGAAACTCTTCCCCGACACTTTGCTGGATCGGAGTCCGGGGATCATCATCGAGCTGAACATGTGCTAGAACTCGGAGGTGCCGTAGTTTCGGTGCTTGATCGGTCGGGCCGTGAAGACGTACGACTACATCAACCGCGTTGTTATAACGCTTCCGCTTTTGGTCTACGAGGGTACGTGGACAACACTCTCCCCTATTGTTGCTATGCATCACCATGATCTTGCGTGTGCGTAGGAAAATTTTGAAATTACTACGTTCCCCAAGAGTGGCATCCGAGCCAGGTTTTATGCATAGATGTCATATGCACGAGTAGAACACAAGTGAGTTGTGGGCGATATAAGTCATACTTCTTACCAGCATGTCATACTTTGGTTCGGCGGTATTGTTGGATGAAGCGGCCCGGACCGACATTACGCGTACGCTTACACGAGACTGGTTCTACCGACGTGCTTTGCACACAGGTGGCTGGCGGGTGTCAGTTTCTCCAACTTTAGTTGAACCAAGTGTGGCTACACTCAATCCTTGCGAAGGTTAAAACAACACTAACTTGACAAACTATCGTTGTGGTTTTGATGCATAGGTAAGAACGGTTCTTGCTAAAACCGTAGCAGCCACGTAAAACTTGCAACAACAAAGTAGAGGACGTCTAACTTGTTTTTGCAGGGCATGTTGTGATGTGATATGGTCAAGACATGATGCTAAATTTTATTGTATGAGATGATCATGTTCTGTAACTGAGTTATCGACAGCTGGCAGGAGCCATATGGTTGTCGCTTTATTGTATGCAATGCAATCGCCCTGTAATGCTTTACTTTATCACTAAGCGGTAGCGATAGTCGTAGAAGCATAAGATTGGCGAGACGACAACGATGCTACGATGGAGATCAAGGTGTCGCGCCGGTGACGATGGTGATCATGACGTTGCTTAGGATATGGAGATCGCAAGCACAAGATGATGATGGCCATATCATATCACTTATATTGATTGCATGTGATGTTTATCTTTTATGCATCTTATCTTGCTTTGATTGACGGTAGCATTATAAGATGATCCCTCACTAAACTATCAAAGTATAAGTGTTCTCCCTGAGTATGCATCATTGCGAAAGTTCTTCTGCTGAGACACCACGTGATGATCGGATGTGATAGGCTCTACGTTCAAATACAACGGGTGCAAAACAGTTGCACACGCAGAATACTCAGGTTTAACTTGACAAGCCTAGCATATAACAGATATGGCCTCGGAACACGGAGACCGAAAGGTCGAGCGTGAATCATATAGTGGATATGATCAACATAGTGATGTTCACCATTGAAACTACTCCATCTCATGTGATGATCGGACATGGTTTAGTTGATTTGGATCACGTGATCACTTAGAGGATTAGAGGGATGTCTATCTAAGTGGGAGTTCTTTAGTAATATGATTAATTGAGCTTAAATTTATCATGAACTTAGTCCTGGTAATATTAGCATATCTATGTTGTAGATCAATAGCTCGCAATGTTGCTCCCATGTGTTTTGCCTGAGCATTATGATTTCTCTTTTGAGCTTTTGATGAAGCATTGCAATCCTCCCGTGCCTCGCTCATCTGTGGTTCTTGAAGAGATCTCCTCGGACCCTGTGGAGCCTCAAGTTTCTTCAAATGAGCAGGTTGAACCCGTGCAGCATACCAATGTTGAAGTTCCACAGAACGGCGATGACTTTCAGTTCATGTCTGTTCTTCCTCCCGTGCTTGGCAAGCGTGGACGTGAGGCCAGGCGAGGTCGCCGGTCGCTAGTGACTGTTGCTCCAATTCCGGACTTCTCCGTCAGGCGCATGACGCGCAACGCTGCTAAGGCTTCTGGTTAAAAACCAACCTCCGCAATCCCTACTAAAGCCTCTGCATTGCGCCGCCCGAGGGCCAAGAAGACCAAGCCATCAGTTGAAGACTCTGCTCTGACGTTCCTGAAGATGCTGCGCAGGCGACACCTCCACCAACACCCATCGCTGACTTGCAGGCGGTCGGAGCTCGTCTGGGTATTTCAGCAGAACATCTGACTCTGGAGAAGCTTACGGCTCCTCCTAAGAACTCCTCTTCTGCCCCGGTGTCCGATGATGAGTAAACTTAGACTTCAAGATTGGTGCCAGAGGGGTCTTGCCTGGCATGGTTTTTGTTTCTGTAGTGGCTATGTTTTATCTGAACTTGTTGCACTATATGCACTCTTGGGTAGTGCGACTGTGGTCTGTGAAACTACTAGGTTATGCCTGACAGTCCTTATTTTATCCTTGCGAGCTCTTTATGGATAGTACAACTTATCGTAATTGGCGTGTGCTTTGTTGGAATGTCCGTGGCCTGAATTCAGATGCTCGTCAGCGTGATGTGAGAGCAAAGATTGAGGAGAGTCAATGCTCCATTGTTTGCCTGCAAGAAATGAAGTGTGCAGATTTTGATATTCGGAAAATTAGATCATTTTGTCCTCGGCGCTTTGATACTTTTGTGTTTGCCCCGGCCGTTGGTGCTTCTGGTGGTATCCTTGTGGTTTGGAACTCGTCCATCTTCCAAGGGACCCTTGTTCAAATTCAAAGCTTTGGCATCATAATTTATTTTTAGTCAGTCCATAATTCTGAAAAGTGGACCCTAGTGTCCGTTTATGGACCCTGTGATGGCCCCCTAAGGGATAATTTTGTTAATTGGCTCTACCATCTTAATATCCCCACTGATGAGAATTGGTTGTTTCTGGGAGATTTCAACTTCATTCGCTCCTTTAATAATAGGAACAGGCCAGGAGATGATGTTAATGACATCTTCCTCTTTAATGAGATTATTGGCCATTTGGGTTTGCTAGAATTGCCATTAAAGGGCAGGAGTTTTACTTGGTCCAATATGCTAGAACAGCCGTTGCTTGAACAACTTGATTGGTTTTTTACCACTTCTTACTGGATTTCTATTTACCCCAACACTGTCGTTCTACCCCTGGCAAAAACGTCGTCTGATCATGTCCACTGCGTGGTTTCAATTGACACCAATATACCTAAATCCAGGGTCTTTAGGTTTGAGAATTATTGGGTGGATATGCCAGGGTTTTTGGACTGTGTCAAGCTCTCTTGGAACCAGCCAGGTTTGCTGATCTATCTCCTTCGGCCATCTTGACAACCAAGTTTAAGCGCCTACATTCTGCCCTCAAGGCTTGGAGCAAGAACCTGTCGGCCCTAAAACAATTGACAATGGATTGCTCTCGTGTCATCTTATTCTTTGATAACCTGGAAGAATTGCGGCCTCTTACCACACCTGAATTTAACTTTCGGAAGATTGTTAAATTGCACCATGAGAATTTGCTTCGCATACATTACATCTATTGGAAGCAGAGGTGTACAATCCGTTATATTAAGGTGGGAGAGGAGAATTCTAAGTTTTTTCATGCAATGGCTTCAGAACGTCTGCGAAGGAACACGATTGCAAGCCTCTCTGTTGCAGGTGCTGACCCAGTTTCTGATCACTCTCAAATGGCGGGAATCCTTTGGTCCTCTTTTAAAAGCAGAATGGGCCAAGCCCAAGGTATCAATATGGGCTTTGACTTGCCAGCCCTTACTCAACCTGTGGATGGACTTAGCAGTCTGTCTGAGCCGTTTTCTGCTGATGAAATCAACACTGTCCTTAAGGAGTTGCCGACTGATCGAGCTCCTGGGCCGGATGGTTTTAATGGTCTTTTTGTTAAGAGGTGTTGGCCCATCATTGAGAAGGATTTTCTGGCTCTCATTCAGGGGTTTTATGATGGGAGACTATCTTTGGAAAATATTAATGGATCCCTTATTACCTTAATTCCAAAGATGCTATCCCCCGAGGGACCTGAGGATTTTAGACCCATCTCTCTCACTAACACATGCCTCAAGTTCCTCACTAAGCTTTTAGCTAATAGACTTCATAAGGTCATTCTGCAATGCATCCATAAGAACCAATATGGTTTTCTGAAGAGCAGAGCCATCCAGGACTGTCTGGCTTGGGCTATTGAATATATACATCAATGCAACCAATCAAAAAGACCAATTCTCATTCTGAAAGATTTTGCTAAAGCTTTTGACACAGTGGAGCATGACCTCATTTTACAAGTTCTTCAGCACAAAGGTTTTGATGCTAAATGGATTTCTTGGATTAAAGAGATTCTCTCCTCAGGATCATCATCTGTTTTGCTTAATGGGGTACCTGGTAAGCAGTTCAAATGTAAATGTGGGGTCAGACAGGGGGATCCATTATCCCCTCTCTTATTTGTCATAGCTGCTGATTTATTGCAATCCGTGGTCAATGACATGCTGGCTAAGGGAGTTCTAACACTACCCATCCCATCTCAGGACCCTGATTTTCCCATCATTCAGTACGCAGATGACACAATAATTATCCTTTCTGCAGTTGAGGAACAGTTGGTAGCTCTTAAGAATATGCTTCATATCTTCCAACAGTCCACTGGCCTAAAGGTTAATTTTCCAAAATCATCAATGGTGCCACTTAATGTTGATCCCACAAAGGCACAGCGATTGTCTTCCATTCTGGGATGTAAGCTAGAGCACTTACCTTTCACATATCTGGGTTTGCCACTTGGTACTACAAGACCTAGAATCATTGATTTCATGCCATTAGTGGATAGTGTTGAAAGAAGATTATTTGTTAGTTCTGCCATGCTCAACCAAGGATCCAGGTTGCAATTGCTCACATCTGTGCTTACTTCCATGCCCATATACTTCCTCTGTAGCTTGAATATACCACATGGTATTATCAAACAGTTGGATAGGATTTTCAGGCAGTGCCTATGGAGAGGAAATTCTGAGGTGCCTAAGCAATCCCTAGCTGCCTGCAGGGATTTAGTTTGTAGGCCGAAGGATAAGGGAGGTCTTGGCATCTTAAATCTCAATGTCCAGAATCAAGGTCTGCTCCTCAAACAAATGCATAAGTTCTACAACAAGCAGCAGGTTCCTTGGGTACAATTGATTTGGGATATCTATTATGATGGAGTAGTGCCCCATGCAACAGTCCTAACTGGCTCTTTCTGGTGGAAAGACATTCTCAAGCTTCCTGACACATATAGGGCCATTGCTTCAGTGCAAGTTAATATGGGTGATTCTACTCTCTTTTGGCTGGATGCTTGGCATGTAGGTGGTTCTTCAAGACCACTTAGCCTCAGATTGCCAAGGTTTTTCTCTTTTGTCTTGGATGATAAGGTTTCTGTCAGAGAGTTCTTGCAAACTCAGGATTTGTTCTCCATGTTCCATCTGCCAATCTCTCAACAGGCAGCTACAGAACTGGAAACCTTGGAAAAATGGCTGTTCAATCTCTAGAGAGATCCAACATTTCCTGATGTTTGGATTTGGCCTAGTAAATCTGGACAGTTCTATGCAAAGAGCTTCTATGACATCATGCATACACACCTCCCAACAATTCAACCCTGCAAGTGGCTTTGGCAGAGCAGATGTACTATGAAAATCAAGGTTTTTGGCTGGCTTCTATTTTTTGACAGGCTCAACACTAAGGACATGCTTGTCCGCAGGCATTGGAGGTCCCCTACGGCTGATAACCTCTGTGTCATCTGTAATGCCTATGTTTGGGAAGACATGGCTCATCTCTTTTTTGGTTGTAATTTCAGTACCAGGGTTCGGAACTACCTGCAGATCGATTGGTCACACGGTTCTACTATTCAGCAAAGTATATCACAAGCAAGGCAGAGATTTGGACATCCCTTCTTCTTTGAAGTTATGCTCACAGCTGCTTGGAATATATGGATTCTGAGAAATGGGAGAACTTTCAGGGGAGTTCAGGCTACTTTTGCTGCATTGAGGGGCAGCTTTGTACATGATATTCTTATCCTGTCACATAGGTTTAAGGATAGCTCGAAGTCTAGGCTTGTAGATTGGGTTAACTCCCTCATGTAATTGTAAGTTCTTCTTTTCCTTTAGCTTAGGATTGTAATCTTTTTTCCTCGTTCTGTACAGTTTGCTTTCTTGAGACTGCAATAAAGGGCTGTGGGGTTTTTACCCTACAGTAAATATTCAAAAAAATGTTGCTCCCCTGTTTTATTTTGATATATTCCTAGAGAAAACTGAGTTGAAAGATGTTAGTAGCAATGATGTGGATTGGATCCATGATCTGAGGATTATCCTCATTGCTGCACAGAAGAATTATGTCCTTGATGCACCGCTAGGTGACAGACCTATTGTAGGAGCAGATGCAGATGTTATGAACGTTTGGCTAGCTCAATATGAAGACTACTTGATAGTTTAGTGCACCATGCTTAACAGCTTAGAATCGGGACTTCAAAGACGTTTTGAACGTCATGGACCATATGAGATGTTCCAGGAGTTGAAGTTAATATTTCAAGCAAATACCCGAGTTGAGAGATATGAAGTCTCCAACAAGTTCTATAGCTAAAAGATGGAGGAGAATAGCTCAAGCAGTGAGCATGTGCTCAGATTGTCTGGGTACTACAATCGCTTGAATCAAGTGGGAGTTAATCTTCCAGATAAAATAGTGATTGACAGAATTCTCTAGTCACCATCACCAAGTTAGTAGAACTTCGTGATGAACTATAATATGCAAGGGATAACGGAAACGATTCCCAAGATCTTCGTGATGCTGAAATCGACGAAGGTAGAAATCAAGAAAAGCATCAAGTGTTTATGATTAACAAGACCACTAGTTTCAAGAAAAGGGCAAAGGGAAGAAGGGGAACTTCAAGAAGAACGGCAAGCAAGTTGCTGCTCAAGTTTAGAAGCCCAAGTCTGGACCTAAGCCTGAGACTGAGTGCTTCTACTACAAAGGGAGTGGTCACTGGAAGCGGAACTGCCCCAAGTATTTGGTGGATAAGAAGGATGGCAAAGTGAACAAAGATATATTTGATATACATGTTATTGATGTGTACTTTACTAGTGTTTATAGCAACCCCTCGGTATTTGATACTGATTCAGTTGCTAAGAGTAGTAACTCGAAACGAGAGTTGCAGAATAAACAAAAACTAGTAAAAGTCGAGGTGACGATGTGTGTTGGAAGTAGTTCCAAGATTGATATGACCATCATCGCACTCTCCCTATACTTTCGGGATTAGTGTTGAAACTAAATAAGTGTTATTTGGTGTTTGTGTTGAGCATGAATATGATTCGATCATGATTATTGCAATACGGTTATTCATTTAAGTTAGAGAACAATTGTTGTTCTGTTTACATGAATAAAACCTTCTATGGTCATACACGCCAACGAAAATGGTTTGTTGGATCTCGATCGTAGTGATGCACATATTCATAATATTAAAGCCAAAAGATGCAAAATTAATAATGATAGTGCAACTTATTTGTGGCACTGCCGTTTAAGTCATATTGGTGCAAAGCGCATGAAGAAACTCCATGCTGATGGGATTTTTGAATCACTTGATTATGAATCACTTGATGCTTGCGAACCATGCCTCTTGGGCAAGATGAATAAAATGTCGTTCTCCGGAACAATGAAGCAAGCAACGGATTTGTTGGAAATCATACATAATGATGTATGTGGTCCGATGAATATTAAGGCTTGCAGCGGGTATCATTATTTTCTGACCTTCACAGATGATTTGAGCAGATATGGGTATATCTACTTGATGAAACATAAGTCTGAAACATTTGAAAAGTTCAAAGAATTTCAGAGTGAAGTGGAAAATCATCGTGACAAGAAAATAAAGTTTCTACGATCTGATCGTGGAGACGAATATTTGAGTTACGAGTTTGGTCTTCAATTAAAACAATGTGGAATAGTTTCACAAACTCATGCCACCTGGAACACCACAGCATAATGGTGTGTCCGAACGTCATAACCGTACTTTATTGGATATAGTGCAATCTATGATATTTCATACCGGTTTACCACTATCGTTTTGGGGTTATGCATTAAAGACAGCTGCATTCACGTTAAAAAGGGCACCATCTAAGTCCGTTGAGACGACACAATGTGAACTGTGGTTTGGCAAGAAACCAAAGTTGTCGTTTCTTAAAGTTTGAGGTTGTGATGCTTATATGAAAAGGTTTCATCCTGATAAGCTCAAACCCAAATCGGAGAAATATGTCTTCATGGGATACCCAAAGGAGACTGTTGGGTACACCTTCTATCACAGATCCGAAGGCAAGACATTCGTTGCTAAGAATGGATCCTTTCTAGAGGAGTGAGGGAGTCCTGGATTAGGGGCTGTTCGGATAGCCGGACTATCCCTTCAGCCGGACTCCAGGATCATGAAGATACAAGATTGAAGACTTCGTCCCGTGTCCGGAAGGATCTTTTCTTGGCGTGGAAGGCAAGCTAGGTGTGCGGATATTCAAGATCTCCTACCATTGTAACCGACTTTGTGTAACCCTAACCCTATCCGGTGTCTATATAAACCAGAGGGTTGTAGTCCGTAGGACAACCATCATCATACGCAATCATACCATAGGCTAGCTTCTAGGGTTTAGCCTCCTTGATCTCGTGGTAGATCTACTCTTGTACTACCCATATCATCAATATTAATCTAGAAAGAGTAGGGTTTTACCTCCATCGAGAGGGCCCGAACCTGGGTAAAATAAAGTGTCCCTTGTCTCCTGTTACCATCCGACGTTGATGCACAGTTTGGGACCCCCTACCCGAGATCCGCCGGTTTTGACACCGACATTGGTGCTTTCATTGAGAGTTCCTCTGTGTCGTCGCTTTTAGGCCCGATGGCTCTTTTGATCATCAACAACGATGAGATCCAGGGTGAGACTTTCCTCCCCGGACAAATCTTCGTCTTCAGCGGCTTCGCTCTGCGGGCCAACTCGCTTGGTCATCTGGAGCAGATCGAAAGCTACGCCCCTGGCCATCAAGTCAGGTTTGGAAGCTTAAACTACACGGCAGATATCCGCGGAGACTTGATCTTCGACGGGTTCGAGCCACAGCCAAGCACGCCGCTGAAGGAAATATGCCCTAGAGGCAATAATAAAGTTATTATTTATTTCCTTATTTCATGATAAATGTTTATTATTCATGCTAGAATTGTATTAACCGGAAACATAATACATGTGTGAATACATAGACCAACAGAGTGTCACTAGTATGCCTCTACTTGACTAGCTCGTTAATCAAAGATGGTTATGTTTCCTAACCATGGACAAAGAGTTATTATTTGATTAACAAGGTCACATCATTGGTTGAATGATCTGATTGACATGACCCATTCCATTAGCTTAGCACCCGATCATTTAGTGTGTTGCTATTGCTTTCATCCATGACTTATACATGTTCCTATGACTATGAGATTATGCAACTCCCGTTTACCGGAGGAACACTTTGGGTGCTACCAAACGTCACAACGTAACTGGGTGATTATAAAGGAGTACTACAGGTGTCTCCAAAGGTAGATGTTGGGTTGGCGTATTTCGAGATTAGGATTTGTCACTCCGATTGTCGGAGAGGTATCTCTGGGCCCTCTCGGTAATGCACATCACATAAGCCTTGCAAGCACTGCAGCTAATGAGTTAGTTGTGAGATGATGTATTACGGAACGAGTAAAGAGACTTACCGGTAACGAGATTGAACTAGGTATTGGATACCGACGATCGAATCTCGGGTAAGTAACATACCGATGACAAAGGGAACAACGTATGTTGTTATGCGGTCTGACCGATAAAGATCTTCGTAGAATATGTAGGAGCCAATATGGGCATCCAGGTCCCGCTATTGGTTATTGACCGGAGACGTGTCTCGGTCATGTCTACATTGTTCTCGAACCGTAGGGTCCGCACGCTTAAGGTTTCGATGACAGTTATATTATGAGTTTATGAGTTTTGATGTACCGAAGGAAGTTCGGAGTCCCGGATGAGATCGGGGACATGATGAGGAGTCTCGAAATGGTCGAGACGTAAAGATCGATATATTGGACGACTATATTCGGACATCGGAAAGGTTCCGAGTGATTCGGGTATTTTCGGAGGTACCGGGGAGTTACGGGAATACGGGGAAGAGTATTGGGCCTTGATGGGCTTTAGTGGGAAGTAGAAAAGGCTGCTGCGCCCCCCCTTCCCTCTAGTCCGAATTGGACTAGGGAAAAGGGGGCCGGCCACCTTTCCTACTCCTCCACTTCCTTCTCCCTTCCTCCCCTCTTGGTGGACTCCTACTAGGACTTGGAGTCCTAGTAGGACTCCACACTTGGCGCGCCAAACCTATGGCCGGCCTCCTCCCTCCCTTGCTCCTTTATATACGGGGGCAGGGGGGCACCCCAAGACACACAAGTTGATCTTCGTGATCGTTCCTTAGCCGTGTGCGGTGCCCCCCTCCACCATATTACACCTCGAATATATCGTTGCAGTGCTTAGGCGAAGCCCTGCGCCGGTAGAACATCAAGATCGTCACCACGCCGTCGTGCTGACGGAACTCTCTCTCCGGAGCTTTGCTGGATCGGAGCCCGAGGAGCGTCATCGAGCTGAACGTGTGCCAAGAACTCGGGGGCGTCGGAGTAACGGCGCCGGGATCGGTCGGATCGCGAGGAGAACGTACGACTACTTCCTCTACGTTGTGATCGCTTCCGCTTCGGGTCTACAAGGGTATGTAGACAACACTCTCCCCCTCGTTGCTATGCATCACCATGATCTTGCGTGTGCGTAGGAAATTTTTTGAAATTACTACGTTCCCCAACAGTGGCATCCGAGCCTAGGTTTTTATGGTTTGATGTTATATGCACGAGTAGAACACAAGTGAGTTGTGGACGATACAAGTCATACTGCCTACCAGCATGTCATACTTTGGTTCAGCGGTATTGTTGGATGAGATGACCCGGACCAACCTTACGCGTACGCTTACGCGAGACCGGTTCCCTCGACGTGCTTTGCACACAGATGGCTTGCGGGAGACATCTCACCAACTTTAGTTGAACCAAGTGTGGCTACGCCCGGTCCTTGAGAAGGTTAAAACGGAGTCTATTTGACGAACTATCGTTGTGGTTTTGATGCGTAGGTAAGATGAGTTCTTGCTTAAGCCCGTAGCAGCCACGTAAAACTTGCAACAAACAAAGTAGAGGACGTCTAACTTGTTTTTGCAGGGCATGTTGTGATGTGATATGGTCAAGACATGATGCTATATTTTATTGTATGAGATGATCATGTTTTGTAACCGAGTTATCGGCAACTGGCAGGAGCCATATGGTTGTCGCTTTATTGTATGCAATGCAATCGCCCTGTAATGCTTTACTTTATCACTAAGCGGTAGCGATAGTCGTAGAAGCATAAGATTGGCGAGACGACAACGATGCTACGATGGAGATCAAGGTGTCGCGCCGGTGACGATGGTGATCATGATGGTGCTGCAGAGATGGAGATCATGAAGCACAAGATGATGATGACCATATCATATCACTTATATTGATTTGCATGTGATGTTTATCTTTTATGCATCTTATCTTGCTTTGATTGACGGTAGCATTATAAGATGATCTCTCACTAAATTATCAAGAAGTGTTCTCCCCGAGTATGCACCGTTGCCAAAGTTCGTCGTGCCCAGACACCACGTGATGATCGGGTGTGATAAGCTCTACGTCCATCTACAACGGGTGCAAGCCAGTTTTGCACACGCAGAATACTCGGGTTATACTTGACGAGCCTAGCATATGCAGATATGGCCTCGGAACACGGAGACCGAAAGGTCGAGCGTGAATCATATAGTAGATATGATCAACATGATGATGTTCACCATTGAGAACTAATCCATTTCACGTGATGATCGGTTATGGTTTAGTTTGATTTGGATCACGTGATCACTTAGATGATTAGAGGGATGTCTATCTAAGTGGGAGTTCTTAAGTAATATGATTAATTGAACTTTAATTTATCATGAACTTAGTCCTGGTAGTATTAGCATATCTATGTTGTAGATCAATAGCTCGCGTTGTTGCTTCCTGTGTTTATTTTGATATGTTCCTAGAGAAAATTGTGTTGAAAGATGTTAGTAGCAATGATGCGGATTGGATCCGTGATCTGAGGTTTATCCTCATTGCTGCACAGAAGAATTATGTCCTTGATGCACCGCTAGGTGACAGACCTATTGCAGGAGCAGATGCAGACGTTATGAACGTTTGGCTAGCTCAATATGATGACTACTTGATAGTTTAGTGCACCATGCTTAACGGCTTAGAATCGGGACTTCAAAGACGTTTTGAACGTCATGGACCATATGAGATGTTCCAGGAGTTGAAGTTAATATTTCAAGCAAATACCCGAGTTGAGAGATATGAAGTCTCCAACAAGTTCTATAGCTAAAAGATGGAGGAGAATCGCTCAACTAGTGAGCATGTGCTCAGATTGTCTGGGTACTACAATCGCTTGAATCAAGTGGGAGTTAATCTTCCAGATAAGATAGTGATTGACAGAATTCTCTAGTCACCATCACCAAGTTAGTAGAACTTCGTGATGAACTATAGTATGCAAGGGATGACGAAAACAATTCCCAAGCACTTCGTGATGCTGAAATCGACGAAGGTAGAAATCAAGAAAAACATCAAGTGTTGATGGTTAACGAGACCACTAGTTTCAAGAAAAGGGCAAAGGGAAGAAGAGGAACTTCAAGAAGAACGGCAAGCGAGTTGCTGCTCAAGTGAAGAAGCTCAAGTCTGGTCCTAAGCCTGAGACTAAGTGCTTCTACTGCAAAGGGACTGGTCACTGGAAGCGGAACTACCCCAAGTGATTGGCGGATAAGAAGGATGGCAAAGTGAACATAAGTATATTTGATATACATGATTATTGATGTGTACTTTACTAGTGTTTATAGCAACCCCTCAGTATTTGATACTGGTTCAGTTGCTAAGAGTAGTAACTCGAAACGGGAGTTGCAGAATAAACAGAGACTAGTTAAGGGTGAAGTGACGATGTGTGTTGGAAGTGGTTCCAAGATTGATATGATCATCATCACACTCTCCCTATACTTTCGGGATTAGTGTTAAAACTAAATAAGTGTTATTTGGTGTTTGCATTGAGCATGAATATGATTTGATCATGTTTATTGCAATACAGTTATTCATTTAAATTAGAGAACAATTGTTGTTCTGTTTACATGAATAAAACCTTCTATGGTTATACACACCAACGAAATGGTTCGTTGAATCTCGATCGTAGTGATACACATATTCATAATATTGAAGCCAAAAGGATGCAAAGTTAATAATGATAGTGCAACTTGTTTGTGGCACTACTGTTTAAGTCATATTGGTGTAAAGCGCATGAAGAAACTCCATGCAGATGGAATTTTGGAATCACTTGATTATGAATCACTTGATGCTTGCGAACCATGCCTCATGGGCAAGATGACTAAGACTTCGTTCTCCGGAACAATGGAGCGAGCAACTGACTTGTTGGAAATCATACATACGATGTATGTGGTCCGATGAAAATTAAGGCTCGCGACAAGTATCATTATTTTCTGACCTTCACAGATGTTTTGAGCAGATATGGGTATATCTACTTGATGAAACATAAGTCTGAAATGTTTGAAAAGTTCAAAGAATTTCAGAGTGAAGTGGAAAATCATCGTGACAAGAAAATAAAGTTTCTACGATCTGATCGCGGAGACGAATATTTGAGTTACGAGTTTGGTCTTCAGTTAAAACAATGTGAAATAGTTTCACTACTCACGCCACCTGGAACACCACAGCATAATGGTGCGTCCGAACGTCATAACCGTACTTTATTGGATATAGTACAATCTATGATGTTTCTTACCGATTACCAATATCGTTTTGGGATCATGCATTAGAGACAACTGCATTCACGTTAAAAAGGGGCACCATCTAAGTCCGTTGAGACGACACAATATGAACTGTGGTTTGGCAAGAAACCAAAGTTGTCGTTTCTTAAAATTTGGAGTTGCGATGCTTATGTGAAAAGGTTTCATCATGATAAGCTCGAACCAAATCGGAGAAATGTGTCTTCATAGGATACCCAAAGGAGATAGTTGGGTACACCTTCTATCACAGATCCGAAGGCAAGACATTCGTTGCTAAGAATGGATCCTTTCTAGAGAAGGAGTTTCTCTCGAAAGAAGTGAGTGGGAGGAAAGTAGAAAACTTGATAAGGTAATTGTACCTTCTCCCTTATTGGAAAGTAGTTCATCACAGAAATCTGTTCTTGTGACTACTACACCAATTAGTGAGGAAGCTAATGATGATGATCATGTAACTTCAGATCAAGTTACTACCGAATCTCGTAGGTAAACCAGAGTAAGATCCGCACCAGAGTGGTACGGTAATCCTGTTCTGGAAGTCATGTTACTAGACCATGACGAACCTTGCGAACTATGAGGAAGCGATGGTGAGCCCAGATTCCGCGAAATGGCTTGAGGCCATGAAATCTGAGATGGGATCCATGTATGAGAACAAAGTATGGACTTTGATTGACTTGCCCGATGATCGGCAAGCCATAGAAATTAAATGGATCTTCAAGAGGAAGACGGACGCTGATAGTAGTGTTACTATCTACAAAGCTAGAATTGTCGCAAAAGGTTTTCGACAAGTTCAAGGTGTTGACTACGATGAGAGTTTCTCACTCGTATCTATGCTTAAGTCTGTCCGAATCATGTTAGCAATTGCCGCATTTTATGAAATCTGGCAAATGGATAACAAAACTGCATTCCTTATTGGATTTATTAAAGAAGAGTTGTATATGATGCAACCAGAAAGTTTTGTCAATCCTAAAGGTGCTAACAAAATATGCAAGCTCCAGCGATCCATCTATGGACTGGTGCAAGCATCTCGGAGTTGGAATACACGCTTTGATAAGTTGATCAAAGCATATAGTTTTATACAGACTTGCGGTGAAGCCTGTATTTACAAGAAAGTGAGTGGGAGCACTACAACATTTCTGATAAGTATATGTGAATGACATATTGTTGATCGGAAATAATGTAGAATTATTCTGCAAAGCATAAAGGAGTGTTTGAAAGGAGTTTTTCAAAGGAAGACCTCGGTGAAGCTGCTTACAAATTGAGCATCAAGATCTATAGAGATAGATCAAGACGCTTGATAAGTTTTTTCAATGAGTACATACCTTGACAAGATTTTGAAGTAGTTCAAAATGGAACAGTCAAAGAAAGAGTTCTTGCCTGTGTTACAAGGTGTGAAGTTGAGTAAGACTCAAAACCCGACCACGACATAAGATAGAAAGAGAATGAAAGTCATTCCCTATGCCTTGGCCATAGGTTCTATAAAGTATGCCATGCTGTGTACCAGATCTATTGTATACCCTACACTGAGTTAAGCAAGGGAGTACAATGGTGATCTAGGAGTAGATCACTGGACAGCGGTCAAAAATTATCCTTAGTGGAATAAGGATATGTTTCTCGATTATGGACGTGACAGAAAGGTTCGCCGTAAAGGGTTACGTCGATGCAAGTTTTGACACTGATCTGGATGACTCTAAGTCTCGATCTAGATACATATTGAAAGTGGGAGCAATTAGCTAGAGTAGCTCTGTGCGGAGCATTGTAGACATAGAATTCGCAAAATACTTACGGATCTGTATGTGACAGACCCGTTGACTAAGATTCTCTCAGAAGCAAAACATGATCACACCTTAGTACTCTTTGGGTGTTAATCACATAGCGATGTGAACTAGATTACTGAATCTAGTTAACCCTTTGGGTGTTGGTCACATGTCGATGTGAACTATGGGTGTTAATCACATGATGATGTGAACTATCGATGTTAATCACATGGTGATGTGATCTAGATTATTGACTCTAGTGCAAGTGGGAGACTGAAGGAAATATGCCCTAGAGGCAATAATAAAGTTATTATTTATTTCCTTATTTCATGATAAATGTTTATTATTCATGCTAGAATTGTATTAACCGGAAACATAATACATGTGTGAATACATAGACAAACAGAGTGTCACTAGTATGCCTCTACTTGACTAGCTCGTTAATCAAAGATGGTTATGTTTCCTAACCATGGACAAAGAGTTGTTATTTGATTAACGAGGTCACATCATTGGTTGAATGATCTGATTGACATGACCCATTTCCATTAGCTTAGCACCTGATCGTTTAGTGTGTTGCTATTGCTTTCATCCATGACTTATACATGTTCCTATGACTATGAGATTATGCAACTCCCGTTTACCGGAGGAACACTTTGGGTACTACCAAACGTCACAACGTAACTGGGTGATTATAAAGGAGTACTACAGGTGTCTCCAAAGGTAGATGTTGGGTTGGCGTATTTCGAGATTAGGATTTGTCACTCCGATTGTCGGAGAGGTATCTCTGGGCCCTCTCGGTAATGCACATCACATAAGCCTTGCAAGCACTGCAACTAATGAGTTAGTTGTGAGATGATGTATTACGGAACGAGTAAAGAGACTTACCGGTAACGAGATTGAACTAGGTATTGGATACCGACGATCGAATCTCGGGTAAGTAACATACCGATGACAAAGGGAACAACGTATGTTGTTATGCGGTCTGACCGATAAAGATCTTCGTAGAATATGTAGGAGCCAATATGGGCATCCAGGTCCCGCTATTGGTTATTGACCGGAGACGTGTCTCGGTCATGTCTACATTGTTCTCGAACCGTAGGGTCCGCACGCTTAAGGTTTCGATGACAGTTATTATGAGTTTATGAGTTTTGATGTACCGAAGGAGTTCGGAGTCCCGGATGTGATCCGGGACATGACGAGGAGTCTCGAAATGGTCGAGACGTAAAGATCGATATATTGGACGACTATATTCGGACATCGGAAAGGTTCCGAGTGATTCGGGTATTTTCGGAGGTACCGGGGAGTTACGGGAATACGGGGAAGAGTATTGGGCCTTGATGGGCTTTAGTGGGAAGTAGAAAAGGCTGCTGCGCCCCCCCTTCCCTCTAGTCCGAATTGGACTAGGGAAAAGGGGGCCGGCCACCTTTCCTACTCCTCCACTTCCTTCTCCCTTCCTCCCCTCTTGGTGGACTCCTACTAGGACTTGGAGTCCTAGTAGGACTCCACACTTGGCGCGCCAAACCTATGGCCGGCCTCCTCCCTCCCTTGCTCCTTTATATACGGGGGCAGGGGGCACCCCATAGACACAAGTTGATCTTCGTGATCGTTCCTTAGCCGTGTGCGGTGCCCCCCTCCACCATATTACACCTCGAATATATCGTTGCAGTGCTTAGGCGAAGCCCTGCGCCGGTAGAACATCAAGATCGTCACCACGCCGTCGTGCTGACGGAACTCTCTCTCCGGAGCTTTGCTGGATCGGAGCCCGAGGAGCGTCATCGAGCTGAACGTGTGCCAAGAACTCGGGGGCGTCGGAGTAACGGCGCCGGGATCGGTCGGATCGCGAGGAGAACGTACGACTACTTCCTCTACGTTGTGATCGCTTCCGCTTCGGGTCTACAAGGGTATGTAGACAACACTCTCCCCCTCGTTGCTATACATCACCATGATCTTGCGTGTGCGTTGGAAATTTTTTGAAATTACTACGTTCCCCAACAGCCGCACTATCCCGAGGGGCATGATATAGCTCTGCCTCCGAATAGTGCCCTGGAGGCCGCACACGCTCCGGCCCCGATCCTCGACTCGGAGCCTGCGTTCTTTGAGGATGAACGGTTGGACGTCTCCTCGGGGGCTGCGATCCTAAAGGCGATCGAGCCGAACGCCGGCCCAGCACTCCGCATGGCCCATGACTCCAAGGAGTCGGATTCTTCTCCGAACTCCGGGCCTTCCGTGCCCCCGCCGATCGAATCTGATTGGGCGCCTGTAATGGAGTTCACCGCCGCAGACATCTTTCAATGCTCACCTTTTGGTGATATTCTGAATTCTCTCAAGTCTCTCTCTTTGTCAGGAGAGCCCAGGTCGGACTATTGTCTGCGAGGTTGGGATTCGGACGACGAAGAAATTCAAAGCCCACCCACCACCCACTTAATAGCCACTGTCGATGATTTAACCGACATGCTTGACTTCGGCTCCGAAGACTTCGACGGTATGGACGACGAAGGAGGAGACGAACAAGAACCAGCACCTGTAGGGCGCTAGACCGCCACCTCGTCATACGACATATATATGGTGGACGCTCCAAAGGATGGAGATGGCGATGGAACAGCGGAGGGCAACAACTCAAAAAAACCGCCAAAACGCCGGCGTCAACGGCGCCGCTCTAAATCCCGCCACAGCAGAAACAGTGATTCCGGCACGGGAGATAATACTACCCCGGACAGCGCCGAAGAACACCAAAACCAGCAAGATTCGGCGCAGGAAGATGGAAAAGCCAGCCCTCACGAGAGAGCGGCAGAGCAAGAGGTTGAGGATGATAACTACATGCCTCCCTCCGAAGACGAGGCAAGCCTCGGCGACGATGAATTCGTCGTACCATCAGACCCCGCCAAATAAGAGCGCTTTCAACGCAGGCTTCTAGCCACGGCGAACAGCCTAAAGAAAAAGCAGCAACAACTTAGAGCTGACCAAGATTTGCTAGCTGACAGATGGACTGAAGTCCTTGCGGCCGAAGAGTATGAACTCGGGCGCCCCTCCAAAAAATATCCTAAGCGCAGGCCGCTACCCCAATCAGAGGAGGAAGCACATGACATGGCAGACCGGCCACCTCGCGACCGCGACAGAGAGGCCTGTCGAACCTTTAAACAAACCATGCCCCAGGGCCACTCAACTAAGGCACGGGAAAACGAGCCAGACCTGCAAGACGTCCTGGAGGATAAAGCAAGGCAAACAAGATCGATCTATGGATCGCGCGGACGCCCGACGACACGTGATGATTTTCACTCCGGACACAATAAATCCGGCTGGGCCGAACACAACAGGCACAGCTCTTCCGAACTGCGTCGTGACATAGCCCAGTACAGGGGCGCTGCACACCCACTATGATTCACACACGAAGTAATGGATCATAAAATCCCAGAAGGTTTCAAACCCGTCAATATCGAGTCATACGATGGTACGACAGATCCGGCAGTACGGATTGAGGATTATCTCCTTCACATCCACATGGCACGTGGCGACGATTTACACGCCATCAAATATCTACCCCTTAAACTTAAGGGACCAGCCCGGCACTGGCTTAACAGCCTCCCAGCAGACTCAATCGGTTCTTGGGAGGACCTGGAAACCGCATTCCTTGACAACTTCCAAGGGACCTATGTGCGGCCACCGGACGCTGACGACCTAAGCCACATAACTCAGCAGCCAGAAGAATCGGCCAGGCGATTCTGGACACGGTTCCTAACAAAGAAAAATCAGATAGTCGATTGTCTGGACGCAGAGGCCCTAGCAGCCTTCAAACATAAACTCCGCGACGAGTGGCTGGCCCGGCACCTGGGACAGGAAAAGCCGAAAACTATGGCAGCCCTCACGACACTCATGACCCGCTTTTGCACGGGTGAAGATAGCTGGCTAGCTCGCAGCAACAACTTATCGAAGAAGCCTAGTAATTCGGATACCAAGGACAAAAGTGGTAGGACACGTCAAAATAATCAAAAGCGCCGCGTTAGCAGCTTAACTCACCCCTGTGCTATAAAAGAGAGTAGGTGGAAACATTAACCCCTGCCTACTTACCTTAAAAAAACGACTAATGATCAACCGAAAGAGACTAACGCTATGCTCCACTTTCTTACTTTTATTCCTCAGCTCGACAGCAATGAGGCTGCGGCAGTAAATGCCAGATTCAGAGGCTATAAATCCATTCAGCGGAAAAAGCCATTTAAAAAGAATACCCAGGGCCCATCCAGTTTGGACCGGATACTCGACCGCTCGTGCCAGATTCATGGCACCCTCGAAAGGCCAGCCAATCACACCAACAGGGATTGTTGGGTGTTCAAGCAGGTAGGCAAGTTAAGAGCCGAACACAAAGACAAGGGGCTGAATAGCGACGACGAGGAGGAGCCCAGGCCGCCGAACAACAATGGACAGAAGGGGTTTCCCCCACAAGTGCGGACGGTGAACATGATATACGCGACCCACATTCCCAAGCGGGAGAGGAAGCGTGCGCTACGGGGCGTATACGCGATGGAGCCAGCCGCCCCAAAGTTCAACCCATGGTCCTCCTGCCCAATCACTTTCGATCGAAGGGACCACCCCACTAGCATCCGTCACGGCGGTTTCGCCGCATTGGTCCTTGACCCAATCATTGACGGATTTCATCTCACAAGAGTCCTCATGGACGGCGGCAGTAGCCTGAACCTGCTTTATCAGGATACAGTGCGGAAAATGGGCATAGATCCATCAAGGATCAAGCCCACAAGGACGACCTTTAAAGGCGTCATCCCAGGTGTAGAGGCCAATTGCACAAGCTCGATAACACTTGATGTGGTCTTCGGATCTCCGGATAACTTCCGAAGCGAAGAGTTAATCTTCGACATAGTCCCGTTCCGCAGTGGCTATCATGCCCTGCTCGGGCGAACCGCATTCGCTAAATTCAATGCGGTGCCGCACTACGCATACCTCAAGCTCAAGATGCCAGGCCCTCGAGGAGTAATTACGGTCAGCGGAAACACCGAACGCTCCATTTGTACGGAGCAGCACACGGCGGCCCTCGCAGCGGAAGTACAAAGCAGCCTTTCAAGGCAACTTTCCAGTCCGGCCATTAAAAAGCCGGACAACGCAAAGCGCGCCCGGGGTAACCTGCAACAAGACCGCCTAGCATGTTCGGAGCAAGCGTAGCAATACGGCCCCAACCCCAGCCATCGCAGCATAGAAGAGCTAGTACCTCGAGTACACAATTTCGCCCTTGAAATTCCATGGGCACAGGGGGAGGGGCACATTAACGGCATGCCTACAATACGGCGTCAAACGTACTAGGGGCTGCCGGATTTTTCTTTTTACTTTCAGGACTCCATACTCTGGATAACCTGTTCGGCCTTGCTGCCGCACAGACGATGCAAGACCCAGGAAAGCAGACAATGCTACGCCGCATTACAGAACTCTCAGGTGGTCTCTATTTTGAGCGATATATCTGTTTCTAAATTCCGCGGCCTGCGCCTGGTCAGGACATGTTAAATAGTCTAGTATCTTTTTTGCTTATCGCGCCACTTGTATCGTTCGGCTTTGATAAATAGCCTCTTTATAAACAATGCATATCTTTTTATCTATTTTTTGCATTATCATCTTTTAAATATATATGTTTATTAAATAACATGATCGCACCCGTACACCATGGTACGGCAAAACATGCCAGGGGCTTCATTACCCTTTTATCTGGTGTGAGAAGTCCGTACACTTTCACAAGTGCGGCACCCTGAACTTATAGTACTATATGCATCGGCTCCGAGTCATGATTTTGGTCACATGTTGGGTTTCCCCGGCTCCTATGTTTTGGTGCCTTACGTTCCGCTATATCGGCTAAGGTAGCACTAGGAGAACCACTGCGATTGTGCCCAAGTTCAGGTGGGTTGAGCACCTCAGTGGAGAAAGCTAAAACAGACTGTCATGATAAGGCGCGAGACCGGTCCCTGTTCGAGAGGTTTTTCGAGTCCTTAAAGGCTTATGCCGCTTCGAGCGAGGAGCTGGTTATGTCCGGCCAAAGGCATGGATAGCACCCCGAATTCGGCCTTCCGAACTAGGGGCTTCGCCGAAATTTAAAATTATAACGTTCTATGGCTAAGTGAGAGTGTTCAAGCATTATAGTCCGATTGCCTGGTTCGTTGTGCTGAGCGCCTCCCTCGAAGGACCCAACTATGGGAAAAAGAGCCCGCAGGTTTATCCCGAACACCCCAGCACTAGTGGCATGGGGGCAGAAACCGACGACAGGCCATCTCTCAATTTTTTATAAACGGCCGCACAGAAAATAATATTTTAAATTCAATAAGCATTGCTTAGCGCATATGAAAAAGTTTTCAGCGCACAGGATACAAACGAGCGAGTTCATTCAAATATTACATCTTTAGCACATTCATCCGCGACAAAGCGGGCTCCGGCAAGAACTTCCTTGTAGTAGTTCTCGGGCTTGCGATGCTCCTTCCCCGTCGGCGGACCGTCCTTCACCAGCTTCTCTCCGTCCATCTTACCCCAGTGTACCCTTACACGGGCAAGGGCCCTCCGGGCACCTTCAATGCAGGCGGAGCGCTTGATGACCTCAAGCCGTGGACAGGCCTCCACCAGCCGCCGCACTAGCCCGAAATAGCTCTCAGGCAGGGCCTCTCCAGGCCATAGCCGAACTAGTAAGCCCTTCATGGCATGTTTGGCCGCCTTGTGGAGCTCGACCAGCTGTTTCAGCTGATCGCTCAAGGGCACAGGGTGTCCGGCCTCAGAATACTGAGACCAGAACACACTCTCCGTCGAGCTTCCCTCTTCATCTCGGTAGAACACGGCGGCTTCGGATGCATTGCGGGGAAGATTGAAGAACGCCCCTGGAGAACTCCGGATTCGGGTAAGTTTAGTTTACTTTTATATTCTTACTCTGCATTGAGAATGCCTTACCCGCTGCTATCTTTTTCACCTCCTTCAACTCTTGGAGGGCCTTTTGGGCTTCGGCCTTGGCATTTTTGGCGGACTCAATGGCCGACGCGAGCTCGGATGATTGTGCTTTTGACTCAAGCTCCAAACTCATGTTTTTTCATGAGAGCTAGCAGCTCTTGCTGCACCTCGCCGACTTGAAACCCAAGCCTTTCTCGCTCAGCGCGCTCCTTGGCCGTTTTCTTTCCGGCCTCAGCCAGCACCTGCTTCAGGGTTGCCGCCTCGGTTGTGGCCCCTACAATAAGCAGTTCAATCCTGTTATTTCTTTCTGCAATCAAGCCTCTCTATAGGCACCTTTTTTTTCTCTTTAGGGTATTTCTTACCTTCTTTCTCCTCGAGCTGCCGTTTGGCAAGGCTGAGCTCTTGCTCGGTCCGCCCGAGGTCCTTTTTAAGGACTTCCACCTACGCAGTCAGTGCAGCGGTGGACAGCAGCGAAGCCTGCATACACATATTTGACTTTTTTTGTTAGACTCCTGCGAAAATTACTAGATCCTATATTCGGCTTTTCTTTCCTAACACCGAACAGAGCATCAGGGGCTACTGTCTATGCGGTAAATAGTTTGACATATTTCTGTTTACCTGGAAGCCTGTTAGAAGGCTAGCGCAAGCTTCAGTCAGTCCGCTCTTGGCGGACTGAACCCTTTGGATCACCGTACTCATAACAGTACGGTGCTCCTCATCGATGGTGGCGCCCTCAAGCACCTCCAGCAGATTCTCCGGCGCCTCTGGTTGGACAGAGGTCGTCGGCTCAGACGGCTTACTCCTCTTGGAAGGAGTTCGCCCACCGCGGACCGGGACTGTCGAGTCCGGCGCGGTGTCCGGCACAAAGCCGGACTTGGAGCCCTGGGGGGTTTCATCCCCTTTACTCCTGGGGTCCGGAGGATTGCCTTGCGGCTCCTCCAGGACCGTCTCCTCCTGCCCCATTTGGCGGGGCGCCACTTCGGCGTCGTCCGCCCCGCTGGAGGAGACTGCGGGCGGGACAGAGTTTATGTCCGACGAAGCCAGGGAGCCGCTCGACGAATCGTCGAGTTCGGCCCGGGGCAGGCTGCACAAATTACGTTCGACGTTAGGGAAAGTCGCGCATTAAACAATATCATGAGTCACTCTGGTATGTAAATACTTACGATATCGTCGGACGCTTGGTTCTGTCCGGCCACTCCTTTCCGCCCTCTTCGGCGTCGTGGGAGTAGTCCGGCGGAGGGGTCTTCCTTTTTCTCGACCCCTCGGCCTCCCCCGTTGGGGTGGCCTTCTTCTTCTTCTCTCCCCTCACGGTGGGGGAGAGCTTCTTTGCTCCTCCTCCTCGATTTCACGAGAGGAGGGCGTCGCAGACTCGTCAGATGACGAGCTCGACACCACCATGTTGCGGGAACTCTTTCGAGTCCCGGTGGTTTTCTTCTTCTTGACCTTCTTCTCCGGCACCACATAAGGCGTCGGAGCCAGCAGCTTCGCTAGGAGAGCTGGGGCTGGGTCTTCGGGCAAGGGAGCCGGACAGTTAATTGATCCGGCTACCTTCATCCAATCATGTTAAAGGCAGAGGGAGTTTGGACCCCACATAGAGTTAATCTATGAAGAAGAGCTTAACGAACCTGTTAAAGGTATAGATAGCTTACCTCGCGAGCGTTGCGCTGCGAGCTGTATCCGCGATCCTCATAAGCGGATGCGGGCGACTCGGCGCCTTTGGTCGGCACCTTCCAGACGTCTTCATACGTCGTGTCGAAGAGCCTGCTGAGGGTTTGGTGCTGCGCTGGGTCGAATTCCCACAAAGTAAAATCCCGTTGTTGGCACAGGAGGATCCGGCGGACGAGCATAACCTGGACTATATTGACAAGCCGGATTGGCTTGTTCACCAGGGACTGGATACATGTTTGCAATCCGGTCACCTCTTCTTCTTTGCCCCACGATAGGCCCGTCTCTTTCCAGGACATGAGCCGCGTGGGGGGTCCGGATCGGAACTCGGGGGCTGCGACCCATTTCGGATCGCGTGGCTCGGTGATGTAAAACCACCCAGCTTGCCACCCCTTTAGGGACTCCACAAGGGAGGCATCGAACCAAAGGATGTTGGCCATCTTGCCAGCCATAGCGCCTCCGCACTCCGCCTGGGTGTCAGACACCACCTTGGGCTTGACGTTGAAGGTCTTGAGCCAGAGGCCGAAGTGGAGGCGGATGCGGAGAAAGGCCTCACACACGACGATAAACGCCGAGACATTGAGGACAAAGTTCGAGGCCAGATCATGGAAATCCAGGCCGTAGTAGAACATGAGCCCCCGGACAAAAGGGTGGAGTGGAAAGCCCAGTCCGCAGAGGAAATGGGGAAGAAAAACTACCCTCTCATGGGGCCTTGGGGTAGGAAGAAGCTACCCCTCCTCAGGAAGCCGGTGCAGGATGTCCTTGGACAGGTATCCGGCCTTCCTGAGCCTTTTGACTTGAGCCTCCATGACGGAGGAGACCATCCACTTGCCTCCCGCTCCGGACATTGCTGGAGAAGGTTGAGGAAGGAAGAGCGGACTTGGGCGCTAGAGCTTGAGTGCGCGAGAGATGGATGGGCAAAGGAGGAAGAAGGCGTAGGTAAAAAAGGTGGATCCTTATCCCCTTATATGGGCCGATGCGGTTATGCGTCCCCACCTAGCTAATAAAACTCACTTGCCTCTCAAGCGCCGTGGTAAATGGCGCGGTTGGGTTACCCACGTCCGTATTAATGAGAATCCCGTTAAAAGGGGCACACGATCTCTGCTTTGACAAGACGTGCCAAGGAAACCGCCTCGCTAAACGCGCCGAGGTGGAACGATGAAAATAATTTATACAGAAGGCTTGGCCGCGGTGTTATGACGCACTGCAGAATACGTCAGCAGATTTGATTTGTGTTGATATTATTCTCTATATGGCAATATGTGGAAACTTGTTTTGCAGAGCCGGACACTATTCTTGGTGTTTGTAATCTTCTTGAAAGAACTTGGAGGAGGAACCCGCCTTGCAATGCCGAAGACAATTTGCGTGCCGGACTCGTCTTCATTGAAGCCTGGTTCAGGGGCTACTGAGGGAGTCCTGGATTAGGGGGTGTTCGGATAGCCGGATTATACCTTCAGCCGGACTCCAGGATCATGAAGATACAAGATTGAAGACTTCGTCCCGTGTCCAGAAGGATCTTTTCTTGGCGTGGAAGGCAAGCTAGGCGTGCGGATATTCAAGATCTCCTACCATTGTAACCGACTCTGTGTAACCCTAACCCTATCTGTTGTCTATATAAACCGGAGGGTTGTAGTCCATAGGACAACCATCATCATACGCAATCATACCATAGGCTAGCTTCTAGGGTTTAGCCTCCTTGATCTCGTGGTAGATCTACTCTTGTACTACCCATATCATCAATATTAATCTAGCAGGAGTAGGGTTTTACCTCCATCGAGAGGGCCCGAACCTGGGTAAAATAAAGTGTCCCTTGTCTCCTGTTACCATCCGACCTTGACGCACAGTTCGGGACCCCCTACCCGAGATCCGCCGGTTTTGACACCGACAAGGAGTTTCTCTCGAAAGAAGTGAGTAGGGTGGAAAGTAGAACTTGAAGAGGTAACTGTACCTGCTCCCTTATTGGAAAATAGTGCATCACAGAAACCGGTTTCTGTGACACCTACACCAATTAGTGCGGAAGTTAATGATGATGATCATGAAACTTCAGATCAAGTTGTTACTGAGCCTCGTAGATCAACCAGAGTAAGATCCGCACCAAAGTGGTACGGTAATCCTGTTCTGGAAGTCATGTTACTAGACCATGATGAACCTACGAACTATGACGAAGCAATGGTGATGGCTTCTCGCCCCTTGTTGGTTAGCCCAAGTGTAAGGTTTGAGATGCAGCGTAGCGGAAGTTTTCCCTTGGCAAAGATACCAAGGATCGAATCCCTAGAGACTCCAAGTTTCAACGAGAAGGTGTCAATCGCTAACGGCACCGTGGATTAGCAATCGACGTGGACCTGCACACAAAACAAATACCTTCGTCCCCAACGAGTACAGAGAGGTTGTTAATCCCTCCGGCCTTGTAGTTTACAAAGGGTTAAAACGCAAGTGGTAATGGTGATGGATAGTGCTGCGGAAAGTAAAAGCAACGGAAAGTAAATAGCAAAGTGACCAATGATGTGAACATGGACCGGGACGCCATGACGTTCACTAGTGATGTCTCTCCCAAAAGACGATAAAACAGCTATGCGAGGTAAACAAATTACAGCTGGGCTATTGACAGGATTATGTGCGCAAACCACTGCTAACTATATCGCAAGATTGGTTGAGGTTCAGAGCATGGGCAGTACGCCAAGGTAAGTAGACCGAAATCCATCTGCATCTACTACTAATCATCCACCTTAAGATATCTATCCAGAACATCTCGCTGGTATTAAGTTGCGAGCCCCACCCAAAGTGTAAACTCAAAGCAACAGACAACTGCATTAAAATAACTTTGCGTAAAGTAAACAATCCTTGCGCCCGCGGGCACAAGCACCGTTGTTTTCCCCCTTGTGGCAACAGCACATCCCCTAGACTCATGTTTCTGTCACTAAAGCTAGTCATTGAGGGGCATGAACCCACAATCGAGCATGACGTTCCCTCTTGGAGTTACAATCTACTACTCGGCCAAAGCAATAAACGGTAACGGAGAACATGCAAGAATTACTCACGAACTAAAATATAAAAGGGATTAATCAAATATATTACTCAAACACAATCTGAACATAATCTCACAATCCATCGGATCCCAGCAAACTCATCATAGCAACAGCATAAGAATTACATATGTGCCTCGATCATGTAGGGCAGCTCACGAGGACTAATTAGTGAAGCACAAGAACGGGAGGAGAACATCACATAGCTACTGTTCATGGACCCATGGTCCAAGGGAGACTACTCACGCATCATCCGGGAGGCGTCCATGGTGGTGGAGAAGGTCCCGGTGGTGATCCTCCCCTCCGGCAGGGTGCCGGGAAGAGTTCTCCTGGCGCTCCCGATCTTGGAAGCGCGGCGGCGGCGAAACAGAGATGCGATCGTGGAAAAGGGCTCTCGTCCCGAGGGTTTCGAGACGTGCTTTAAATATACGCCAAAGGGTGGCGCCGGAAGGCCTCAGGGGGGCCCAGGCGCCCCCCCGGCGCGGCGTAGGGGGGAGCCGCGCCACCAGGGCGCCTCGGCCCCTGGTGGCCCCCCTCCGGCTGAGCTTCGGGGTTCCGGAAGGTTCCGGAACGCTGATTTTTTATATATTTTTTCCGGAATTTTTCTGACAGTTTTCGTAATGGAAAAACCTGAAATACAAAAACAGCAGAAAACAGAAACTGGCACTGGGGTTCACTGAGTTAATAGGTTAGTCCAAATATGATCAAAATTGTATGGAAGTGTATAAATAACATAGCAATATCACCCAAAAGGGGCATGGAGCAAGCAGAAATTATGGATACGTTTTGGACGTATCAACATCCCCAAGCTTAACGCCTGCTCGTCCTCGAGTAGGTAAGTGACAACAAGAATAATTTCTATGGTGACATGCTATCAACCATATAGGACTTTTCATAGTCACATGATAAAAGCTTTCACAGACAATGCTTCTATAGTAACTTAGTTGCCTCAAGAAAATCTCAAAGAACTAAAAGTTTTTCAACATGAAACTGAAGCATCAAACAGATTTGCAATGAACATGGTAAGTAAATATGACAAGTGATATCTCGCTTGCCCCCTTTAGTGAAGCAAAACATAAATGCAGGGGCACCTCCAAGGTTTTTAGTGACGACTAGATACAATCACTTCAGAATAAACGATATCACAACCATGCAAAAGACAATGCTACTTTGGGACAATGCACATTACACTCAGAATGACAACCATGCTCTCAGTAGTAGGTGCTTTTAGAAGAAGGTGGAGACTCTCGAACCGTGGCTTTAGTTGGCAAGTTGAAAATCCGTAGTCGGAAACAAAGACAAAGCATGTACCAGAGCTCTTGGTTTTAAAAACAGGGATAATAATTTTTTTGGTGTGCATGTTTCGTCAATGAATGCTAGCAGCTAACCCAATTACTTCTTGAACTGGACAAGTTTCGAGGAATGGCTCCCGAGTGAGGATCATAACACCCTCTTAATCTCCTTGGTTTATCACTGCCAAAGTTTTCTGATTTCTCATGAACAAAGCGTGAAGGAAGATTCGTTGGTTATATTAATTTTTAGCGAGCCGGGCGCACTCAATGCCAATTCCTTCTCATATTATAGGTTGCACATTATACATGCAATCCCAGGGGTGAAGCTTGTCCAACTCAAAAAGATCATGAATCAACCACTACTTCCTCATGAACTTTACAACAGAGGCACAAAATAGGAACTTTATTTGAATATTTCGAGATGGTACACGAAAGTCTTCATTAGGAATGGCGGGTAAATACCATGTATAGGAAGGTATGGTGGACTCATATGGCAAAACTGGTTTAAAGGATTTGGATGCACAAGCAGTCAGTCCGCTTAGTACAGGCGAAGGCTAGCAAAAGACTGGGAGCGACCAACTTAGAGAGCAATGACGGCCATAATCATGCAGAGCGACAAAGCAACATTGAATCAGGCATGGTAGTTCTATCGCTACTCAGAAATAAAAGATCATCAAGGCTTGACAGACTTTCTTTACAGTCTTGAATATGCGTGAGCATACGCCAAGTCAATCAAAATAAATTCTCAGAGGAAGATATCACTAACCATACCACATCATACTCAAAACAAATCACGTTGGTACTCCAATATCACATTGGAAACCTTCCAGCTATTTGCAACTAACCCTAAGCAACCAGAATTACCAAGCAACATCATGCATGTAGCATCTTCATCATAGACATATCAATCAATCCAACAGAAGCAAACTCTCCTAAAAAGAATAATCACGACAATATAGAGAGTTCAAGCAACCAACTAAGCAAAAGCTCTTTAAAAAGATAAGCATGGCAACTAAGAGCTGAGCAAGGTAGTAGCTATTGAAAGACAAAGAACACACACGACAAAGATAGACATGAAAACTCCATGTTATGTTCTAGGTAGAAGTGGAGCGTGTTTCTCTCCCACATAAAGCTAGCTGAGTTCCGACTCGTTACTAAAAGCTAAAGAAGACTAAAAAGGAAAACTAAAAGCAAGACGCTCCAAGCATAGCACATAGCACATGAAGTGATAAAAATATAGTGGAACGGGAGACGAACTGATAATGTCGATGGAGAAGGGGATGCACGGGGGGCATCCCCAAGCTTAGACGCTTGAGTCTTCTTGAATATTTCTTGGGGGTGCACGGGGGCATCCCCAAGCTTGAGCGCTTGACACTCCTGAATCTTTTTATCATCTTCCCTCGCACACTTGAAAACTCCCTTCATACAAAACTCATCATAATCTGATTAGCGAGGTTAGTACCCACAATATTATAATTGTTCCCTGCTGGAAATAAAGATATTCTTGCAAGCATATTTTTTCTCTGGACTCCCATAAAGTTTTTGCAAGAAAACAGCAAGCTAAAGGCTCGCACAATGAAGAAAAGGCAAAACAGTACAGAATCTGTGAAAAACAGACCAGCAGGCAGTAAATGATTTTTTCGGGGCACTTCTGCAACTCCAATCAAAAAACTCAGAACAGACGCCTGAAAGACAATTATATAGAGCACGCTGTGGAAAAAATTCAGACCAAAAAGATGATCTGGTGATTTTATGCGAATTTTTCAGTACGAGGACAGAATCTGTTTCCTGGACAGCACGTCACAACTCTTGATCTTTCCTGCAATCAGAGGCTATACTTGGCACAAAACTGAAAAGTAAAGATACAATGATGATGCTACAGTAGTAACAACATCCAGACACAGCAAAAACAGAAGAAAAATAAAATTTATTCATTTGGGTTGCCTCCCAAAAAGCGCTTTCTTTTATGCCTTTGAGCTAGGCATAATGCATAAAGATCAAGTTGTGTCAATCGACCCATCATCAAGATCATCAAAAAGCTCTTCAATAACACAACAAGTCTTAAGAGGACTTTCAAACAAAGGCATCATAGAGACACTTCTAGGAAGAAGTCCAAAAGGATAAAAATCAAGGGAAGATTCATTTAATTCATCAAAGAGAGGTACCTCTTCCAAAGTCTTTACAGTTTCAACTCCTTTGGGAATAGATGGATTACTTTTCGAACGGGGAGCCTTTGGAACATGAACGAACTTAGGCTCCTTCTTTGCCGGAGTTTCTAATTTTTTAGTTTTGATTGAGGAGAAAGTAGTGAAGGAAATATGCCCTAGAGGCAATAATAAAGTTATTATTTATTTCCTTATTTCATGATAAATGTTTATTATTCATGCTAGAATTGTATTAACCGGAAACATAATACATGTGTGAATACATAGACAAACAGAGTGTCACTAGTATGCCTCTACTTGACTAGCTCGTTAATCAAAGATGGTTAAGTTTCCTAACCATAGACAAAAGAGTTGTCATTTGATTAACGAGGTCACATCATTGGTTGAATGATCTGATTGACATGACCCATTTCCATTAGCTTAGCACCAGATCGTTTAGTGTGTTGCTATTGCTTTTATCCATGACTTATACATGTTCCTATGACTATGAGATTATGCAACTCCCGTTTACCGGAGGAACACTTTGGGTGCTACCAAACTTCACAACGTAACTGGGTGATTATAAAGGAGTACTACAGGTGTCTCCAAAGGTAGATGTTGGGTTGGCGTATTTCGAGATTAGGATTTGTCACTCCGATAGTCGGAGAGGTATCTCTGGGCCCTCTCGGTAATGCACATCACATAAGCCTTGCAAGCACTGCAACTAACGAGTTAGTTGTGAGATGATGTATTACGGAACGAGTAAAGAGACTTACCGGTAACGAGATTGAACTAGGTATTGGATACCGACGATCGAATCTCGGGTAAGTAACATACCGATGACAAAAGGAACTAACGTATGTTGTTATGCGGTCTGACCGATAAAGATCTTCGTAGAATATGTAGGAGCCAATATGGGCATCCAGGTCCCGCTATTGGTTATTGAACGGAGACGTGTCTCGGTCATGTCTACATTGTTCTCGAACCGTAGGGTCCGCACGCTTAAGGTTTCGATGACGGTTATTATGAGTTTGTGTATTTTGATGTACCGAAGGAGTTCGGAGTCCCGGATGTGATCACGGACATGACGAGGAGTCTCGGAATGGTCGAGACATAAAGATTGATATATTGGACAGCTATGTTCGGACATCGGAATAGTTCCGAGTGGTTTCGGATAATACCGGAGTGCCGGAAGGGGTTACCGGAAACCCAGGGGAAGTAATGGGCCATAATGGGCCACGAGGGGAGAGAGAGGGCTGCGCCAGGAGGTTGCGCCCCCCCCCCCCCCATGAGGAGTCCGAATTGGACAAGGAGGGGGGGCGCGGCCCCCCTTTCCCTCTCCCTCTCCCTCTCCTTTCCATCCCCTTCTCCAATCCTAGTTGGACTAGGAAAGGGGAGTCCTACTCCCACCGGGAGGAGGACTCCCCCTCCCTTTGGCGCGCCTCTCTAGGCCGGCCGGCCTCCCCCTTGCTCCTTTATATACGGGGGCAGGGGGGCACCCCAAGACACACAAGTTGATCCTTGAGATCGTTCCTTAGCCGTGTGCGGTGCCCCCCTCCACCATATTCCACCTCGGACGTATCGTTGCGGTACTTAGGCGAAGCCCTGCGATAGTAGAACATCAAGATCGTCACCACGCCGTCGTGCTGACGGAACTCTCTCCCTGGAGCTTTGCTGGATCGGAGCCCAAGGAGCGTCTCCGAGCTGAACGTGTGCCAAGAACTCGGGGGCGCCGGAGTAACGGCGCCGGGATCGGTTGGATCGCGAGGAGAACGTACGACTACTTCCTCTACGTTGTGATCGCTTCCGCTTTAGGTCTACAAGGGTATGTAGACAACACTCTCCCCCTCGTTGCTATGCATCACCATGATCTTGCGTGTGCGTAGGAAATTTTTTGAAATTACTACGTTCCCCAACAAGTAGTTCCTAGTGTGTCAAAGATTTCCTCAATCTTGTTTATCCTCGAAGGGTCCGAGTCATGGAATTTGAGAGTCTCCAAAGTTTTGAAAATTTTATGCATGGAGCTATCAAGCCTATTCAAATTCCCTTGGATCCTACGATCCAACTCATTCATCTTATTAATATTTGGTATCTCTAGCTCTATCTTTTCGAGTTTTTTCATAATGTGAGCTAGGGTGATGTCCTCTTGAATGCTAACAGTGGGGGGGGGGGTTTCCCTACAAGATTTTCAATTATATTAAGAGACTCCTTAACTAGGGCCTCAAGGAAATTCCCATTGATAGCAGTATCTAGAATAAACCTATTCCAAGAAGTAATCCCAACATAAAAATTTCTAAGCAGGATAGTAGTGGATTGCTTCTTGGTGGCTCTTTTTTGAGAATCATTGATTCTATACCAAGCATCTTTCAGACTTTCCCCACCTCTTTGTTTGAAGGTGAGAACTTCTGCCTCGCCAAAGACAAAAGGACCCGACATAACGACAGCTAAACAAAGGATAACTATTTTTGTGATTTTCGGTGAAGAACACTAAGGCAAAAACTGAAAAGTAAACTAACAAGACTAGAAAACAAAAGTAAAGGAAAGCGTGCAACTCCCCTATCTCGAAGAGCGGAGTCCCCGGCAACGGCGCCAGAAAACACCCTTGATGGCTTCTCGTCCCTCGTTGGTTACCCCAAGTGTAAGGTTTGAGATGCAGCGTAGCGGAAGTTTTCCCTTGGCAAAGATACCAAGGATCGAATCCCCAGAGACTCCAAGTTTCAACGAGAAGGTGTCAATCGCTAACGGCACCGTGGATTAGCAATCGACGTGGAACTGCACACAAAACAAATACCTTCGTCCCCAACGAGTATAGAGAGGTTGTCAATCCCTCCGGCCTTGTAGTTTACAAAGGGTTAAAACGCAAGTGGTAATGGTGATGGATAGTGCTGCGGAAAGTAAAAGCGGAAAGTAAAAGCAACGGAAAGTAAATAGCAAAGTGACCAATGATGTGAACATGGACCGGGGCGCCATGACGTTCACTAGTGATGTCTCTCCCAAAAGACGATAAAACAGCAATGCGAGGTAAACAAATTACAGCTGGGCAATTGACAGGATTATGTGCGCAAACCACTGCTAACTATATCGCAAGATTGGTTGAGGTTCAGAGCATGGGCAGTACGCCAAGGTAAGTAGACCGAAATCCATCTACATCTACTACTAATCATCCACCTTGAGATATCTATCCAGAACATCTCGCTGGTATTAAGTTGCGAGCCCCACCCAAAGTGTAAACTCAAAGCAACAGACAACTGCATTAAAATAACTTTGCGTAAAGTAAACAATCTTTGCGCCCGTGGGCACAAGCACCGTTGTTTCCCCCCTTGTGGCAATAGCACATCCCCTAGACTCATGTTTCCGTCACTCAAGCTAGTCATCGAGGGGCATGAACCCACAATCGAGCATGACGTTCCCTCTTGGAGTTACAATCTACTACTCGGACAAAGCAATAAACGGTAACGGAGAACATGCAAGAATTACTCACGAACTAAAATATAAAAGGAATTAATCAAATATATTACTCAAACACAATCAGAACATAATCTCACAATCCATCGGATCCCAGCAAACTCATCATAGCAACAGCATAAGAATTACATATGTGCCTCGATCATGTAGGGCAGCTCACGAGGACTAATTAGTGAAGCACAAGAACGGGAGGAGAACATCACATAGCTACTGGTCATGGACCCATGGTCCAAGGGAGACTACTCACGCATCATCCGGGAGGCGTCCATGGTGGTGGAGAAGGTCCCGGTGGTGATCCTCCCCTCCGGCAGGGTGCCGGGAAGAGTTCTCCTGGCCCTCCCGATCTTGGAAGCGCGGCGGCGGGGAAACAGAGATGCGATCGTGGAAAAGGGCTCTCGTCCCGAGGGTTTCGAGACGGGCTTTAAATATACGCCAAAGGGTGGCGTCGGAAGGCCTCAGGGGGGCCCAGGCCCCCCCCCCCCCGGCGCGGCCTAGGGGGGGGCGCGCCACCAGGGCGCCTCGGCCCCTGGTGGCCCCCCTCCGGCTGAGCTTCGGGGTTCCGGAAGGTTCCAGAACGCTGATTTTTTATATATTTTTTCCGGAATTTTTCTGACAGTTTTCGTAATGGATAAACCTGAAATACAAAAACAGCAGAAAACAGAAACTGGCACTGGGGTGCACTGAGTTAATAGGTTAGTCCAAATATGATCAAAATTGTATGGAAGTGTATAAATAACATAGCAATATCACCCAAAAGGGGCATGGAGCAAGCAGAAATTATGGATACGTTTCGGACGTATCAAATGGTGAGCCCAGATTCCGCAAAATGGCTTGAGGCCATGAAATCTGAGATGGGATCCATGTATGAGAACAAAGTATGCACTTTGGTTGACTTGCCCGATGATGAATCTTCAAGAGGAAGATAGATGCTGATAGTAGTGTTACTATCTACAAAGCTAGAATTGTCGCAAAAGGTTTTCGACAAGTTCAAGGTGTTGACTATGATGAGAGTTTCTCACTCGTATCTATGCTTAAGTCTATCCGAATCATGTTAGCAATTGCCGCATTTTATGAAATCTGGCAAATGGATAAACAAAACTGCATTCCTCAATGGATTTATTAAAGAAGAGTTGTATATGATGCAACCAGAAGGTTTTGTCAGTCCTAAAGGTGCTGACAAAATATGCAAGCACCGGCGATCCATCTATGGACTGGTGCAAGTATCTCGGAGTTGTTATATACGCTTTGATGAGTTGATCAAAGCATATAGTTTTATACAGACTTGCGGTGAAGCCTGTATTTACAAGAAAGTGAGTGGGAGCACTACAGCATTTCTAATAAGTATATGTGAATGACATATTGTTGATCAGAAATAATGTAGAATTATTCTGCAAAGCATAAAGGAGTGTTTGAAAGGAGTTTTTCAAAGAAAGACCTCGGAGAAGCTGCTTACATATTGAGCATCAAGATCTATAGAGATAGATCAAGATGCTTGATAAGTTTTCTCAATGAGTACATACCTTGACAAGATTTTGAAGTAGTTCAAAATAGAACAGTCAAAGAAAGAGTTCTTGCCTGTGTTACAAGGTGTGAAATTGAGTAAGACTCAAAGCCCGACCACGGCAGAAGATAGAGAGAGAATGAAAGCCATTCCCTATGCCTTGGCCATAGGTTCTATAAAGTATGCCATGCTGTATACCAGATCTATTGTATACCCTACACTGATTTTGGCAAGGGAGTACAATAGTGATCTAGGAGTAGATCACTGGACAGCGGTCAAAATTATCCTTAGTGGAATAAGGATATGTTTCTCGATTATGGAGGTGTCAAAAGGTTCGTCATAAAGAGTTACGTCGATGCAAGCTTTGACACCGATCTGGATGACTCTAAGTCTCGATCTAGATACATATTGAAAGTGGGAGCGATTAGCTAGAGTTGCTCCGTGCAGAGCATTATAGACATAGAAAATTGCAAAATACATAACAGATCTGAATGTGAAAGACCCGTTGACTAAGATTCTCTCATAAGCAAAACATGATCACACCTTAGTACTCTTTGGGTGTTAATCACATAGCGATGTGAACTAGATTACTGAATCTAGTAAACCCTTTGGGTGTTGGTCACATGGCGATGTGAACTATGGGTGTTAATCACATGATGATGTGAACTATCGATGTTAATCACAAGGTGATGTGATCTAGATTATTGACTCTAGTGCAAGTGGGAGACTGAAGGAAATATGCCCTAGAGGCAATAATAAAGTTATTATTTATTTCCTTATATCATGATAAATTTTTATTATTCACGTTAGAATTGTATTAACCGGAAACATAATACTTGTGTGAATACATAGACAAACTAAGCGTAACTAGTATGCCTCTACTTGACTAGCTCGTTGATCGAAGATGGTTATGTTTCCTAACCATAGACATGTGTTGTCATTTGATTAACGGGATCACATCATTAGGAGAATGATGTGATTGACATGACCCATTCCATTAGCTTAGCACCCGATCGTTTAGTATGTTGCTATTGCTTTCTTCATGACTTATACATGTTCCTATGACTATGAGATTATGCAACTCCCGTTTGCCGGAGGAACACTTTGTGTGCTACCAAACGTCACAACGTAACTGGGTGATTATAAAGGAGCTCTACAGGTGTCTCCAAAGGTACATGTTGGGTTGGCGTATTTCGAGATTAGGATTTGTCACTCCGATTGTCGGAGAGGTATCTCTGGGCCCTCTCGGTAATGCACATCACATAAGCCTTGCAAGCATTGCAACTAATGAGTTAGTTGTGAGATGATGTATTACGGAACGAGTAAACAGACTTGCCGGTAACGAGATTGAACTAGGTATTAAGATACCGACGATCGAATCTCGGGCAAGTAACATACCGATGACAAAGGGAACAACGTATGTTGTTATGCGGTCTGACCGATAAAGATCTTCGTAGAATATGTAGGAGCCAATATGAGCATGCAGGTTCCGCTATTGATTATTGACCGGAGACGTGTCTCGGTCATGTCTACATTGTTCTCGAACCCGTAGGGTCCGCACGCTTAACGTTACGTTGACAGTTTCATTATGAGTTTATATATTTCGATGTACCAAAGGTTGTTCGGAGTCCCGGATGTGATCACGAACATGAAGAGGAGTCTCGAAATGGTCGAGACATAAAGATTGATATATTGGACGGCTATATTCGGACACCATAAGTGTTCCGGAGAAGTTTTGGATAAAACCAGAGTACCGGGGGGTTACTGGAACCCCCGGGGGTTAATGGGCCTCATGGGCCCAAAGTGGAGCAGAGGAGGGGCGGCCAGGGCAGGCCGCGCGCCCCCTCCCCCTCTAGTTTGAATTGGACAAGGAGGGGGGCGGCGCCCCCCCCCCTTTCCTTCCTCTCCTATCTCCCTTCCTTCCCCCTCTCCTAGTTTGACAAGGAAAGGACGGAGTCCTACTCCCGGTAGGAGTAGGACTCCTCCCTGCCGCGCCTCCTCCTGGCTGGCCGCCCCTCCTCCTTGCTCCTTTATATACGGGGGCAGGGGGCACCTCTAGACACAACAATTGATCCTTGAGATCTCTTAGCCTTGTGCGGTGCCCCCCTCCACCATAATCCTCGATAATATTGTAGCGGTGCTTAGACGAAGCCCTGCGATGGTAGAACATCAAGATCGTCACCACGCCGTCGTGCTGACGAAACTCTTCCCCGACTCTTTGTTGGATCGGAGTCCGGGGATCTTCATCGAGCTGAACGTGTGCTAGAACTCGGAGGTGTCGTAGTTTCGGTGCTTGATCGGTCGGGCCGTGAAGACGTATGACAACATCAACTGCGTTGTTATAACGCTTCCGCTTTCGGTCTACGAGGGTACGTGGACAACACTCTCCCCTCTCGTTGCTATGCATCACCATGATCTTGCGTGTGCGTAGGAAAATTTTGAAATTACTACGTTCCTCAACAATAGGCACCATCAGCAGCGGCCGCAACCTTCTCCTCATCTTCAAAAGAAGCTTCACCTTCTTCAAAACGGTACCAGCAGTCTCTGGCCGAGTGCTCGGTCTTACCACAGATCTGGCAACGCACGACATCTGGGCGAGACCTGCCGTTCCCGCCGTGGCGACCCCAATTTTGTTGGAGGAGGGGCGCCAGCCACGGGAGTTGGAGCTGTGGGTGTTCCCACCGCCGCCAACACCAGGCTATCTCTTGGACCGCGGGGACCTCGGTGGCGAGAGGAGTAGCCACCCCGGTCGTGGGTCGCGGCGTTGGCCGAAGACTTGAAGCCGCCCGAGCCCTGGAACAAGGCCACCCGCTGGTCGAAGTTGCTGAGCATGGCGAAGAGCTCATCGAGGGAGACCGGGCTAGTGTAGACGTCAAGGGACGGAGACCAAGGGCTGGTACTCCATGTCGAGGCTGTGAAGGATGTACGAGATGAGCTCGTCGTCCTGCAGAGGCTTGCCGGCGGCCGCCATCTCGTCGGCGAGGCCACGCATGTGGGCGAAGAAGGTGGCCACCAGTTGGGTGCCCTTCTGCGCACTGAGGAGGGCCATGCAAATATTATTGACACGGATCAGAGATTGGGAGGAGAACATACCCGTGAGCGTCGTCCAGAGCGTGCTCGCCGTGGTGGCCGTGGTCACCTGCAGGAGGACCTCCTTGGTGAGGTTGTTCAGCAGATAGCCCAGCACTTGCTGGTCCTCCTGGACCCAAAAAGGGTGGAGAGGGTTGGGCTCAGAGGATTCCTTGCCATCCTTATCTTTGGTGGTGAGGAACTTGGCCGGCTCCGGTGTAGTGCCGTCGGCATAGCCGAAGACCCCCGCGCCCCTGAGCTGCGGCATGACCGGCGCGCGCTAGAGGACATAGTTGGTGCGGGTTAGCTTCTCCGTGAATTGGCCGCTTAGGTTAGTCTAGGAGGCGCCGAAGGAATACATGGCTGGAGATTGGATCGCTAGATGACTTTGGAGAGGATCGCTCTGATTACCATGTCCGAGTTGCGGAAACGTCTTGACCTCGGTGCGAGGGGACGTGGTTCATGTTATAGGCAGGGGCGCAACAACCCGGTAGCGCATACAGATCGATAGATGAGATCTTACAGGAGACTTGGAGAAGAAGAGATAGAGTAGTTTACAATAGATATATATCAACTAACTACCTAGCTTATCTCTACCAGGATATCAAGACTCCTGAGGCAACGTGGCAGGCTGTTTGACAGTGCCAAACTGTGACGTCATGGTGACCATACCAGCTGATGCTAAAGCTACTCATGCATATCATACTCAGCTAGCCCCGAAGGAGAGAAAGATAATTGTAGCTGATTTGTTTCTTTATACTATAGAAATAAATCTCTGAATTCAACATTATTCTAAGACTCCTATTTCAAATCTATATTCTGAGGGGAAAATGAATAATAAAAGTAACTCCTCTTTTCCCATTCCCTCTCTATTGCATGGGTGGAAGAACTAAAATAGAGGATTTTGAAGAAAAAAATGGACCGTCATAATCAATTTTTATGTGTAGCGAAAAGGATTTGCGATTTCTTCTTATTCCTATAGAACATCTAGTAACAAGAATATGAAATCATAAATAGCGAAAAGTTCTTGTCTTGCGCTGTCTAAGTCTCGAGCAATATAGCCCATGGAAAGCTCTCAGCTGGAGTTATTAGAAATCCCATGTTGATTAGAAAAGGACTGTGATATATGACTTGAATTTAGTCATAGATACGAACACCCCTGCTCCCATATGCACATGCACATATACATTAGAAGACAAAATCTGATGCCGTCCTAGATTCACTACTGCAATTATTGTATTTGCGGAGTGGCCACAAAAGCCGGCAAAAGCCAACATAAACTTGGCCCATGACCTTCAGGCTTTGGTGGCCGCCACGTGTCCATGTTAGTATGGCGTGCACCTAATTTTTTAGCGAGCTACTTCCAGTGGCTCTCGTCAAAGAAAGTTTTATATATGCTCATCTTTGCTGAGAGCCCAAACTAGAACCCATGTTGATATTTTCTCTCGGCAAAGAAAATTTGATGTGTGCTCATTTTTGTCGGCCTGCTACCGGTGGCTCTCTGCAAAGAATGGTCTCCCCATTTTAAAAACTAAAAATATTTGCTGCTCAAACCATCGGTCTAATTCAAAATTCTTTTTCACCATTAAATACATCATGATGAGACCTTCGAAAGAAGATCCCATCTTGGTAGATTTTGACGACATTTTTTCTGGAAAAAATTTAGAGGCTTCGGTACGTAAGCTACTAAGCTGCAATCCATAAGTTACCGATTTCTGTTTACACAACAGTTATCAGGCATAGAAACGGTTACAGGAACATGCATGCGTGCATTAGAGGATAAATAACTCATATAACCCTAGATTCTCCCCATTTCAAATTTTGAAATATTTTGTAGCTCAACCGTAGGTCCGATTCAAAAATGATTTCCATTGTTAAAACCAATGCGACGAAATCATTGAAACTAGATCTCTTGTTGCTATGCTTCAACAAAAAATATTGGGACAAAATTTACGAGGCTACATTATGTAAGTTATCAAACTGCAACACCTAACTTACCAACCTATTTATATAGAAATTACCAGACATGAAAACCTGAACTTCTATGAAAATTTTCAGATTTCTGGATGTCAATATACACCACTAAATAGCTTGGCTTGTGCTGCTTTTGTAAGGTGATGCCTCTTCTTACTTATTTTTAACACTTGAATACTCATTTTCTAGATATGCATAACATTGCAATGTAAAAAACATAACAAACTAATAACCGACTATATATAGTCATTGAATGGCAGTTGTTCATGGTTAAGACGACAACTATGGTAACATTATCTCGCAACTGGTACCAATGAAAATATTGTAGGGGAACGTAGTAATTTCAAAAAATTCCTACGCACACGCAAGATCATGGTGATGCATAGCAACGAGAGGGGGAGTGTTGTCCACGTACCCTCGTAGACAGAAAGCGGAAGCGTTAGCACAACGCGGTTGATGTAGTCGTAAGTCTTCATGATCCGACCGATCCAAGTACCGAACGTACGGAACCTCCGAGTTCAGCACACGTTCAGCTCGATGACGTCCCGCGAACTCCGATCTAGCAGAGCTTCACGAGAGAGTACCATCAGCACGACGGCGTGATGACGGTGATGATGTTGCTACCGACGCAGGGCTTCGCCTAAGCACTGCTACGATATGACCGAGGTGGAATATGGTGGAGGGGGGCACCGCACACGGCTGGGAGAGATCAACAGATCAACTGGTACCAATGAAAATATTGTAGGGGAACGTAGTAATTTCAAAAAATTCCTACGCACATGCAAGATCATGGTGATGCATAGTAACGAGAGGGGGGAGTGTTGTCCACGTACCCTCGTAGACCGAAAGCGGAAGCGTTAGCACAACGCGGTTGATGTAGTCGTACGTCTTCACGATCCGACCGATCCAAGTACCGAACGTACGACACATCCGAGTTCAGCACACGTTCAGCTCGATGACGTCCCGCGAACTCCTATCCAGCAGAGCTTCACGAGAGAGTTCCGTCAGCACGACGGCGTGATGACGGTTATGATGTTGCTACCGACGCAGGGCTTCGCTTAAGCACTGCTACGATATGACCGAGGTGGAATATGATGGAGGGGGGCACTGCACACGGCTGGGAGAGATCAACAGGTCAACTTGTGTGTTCTAGGGTGCACCCCTGCCCCCCCCCAGCGCGCCAGGAGGAGGAGTCCTCCTCCTAGTAGGAGTAGGACCCTTTCCTACTCCTACTAGGAGGAGGAAAGGAAGGAGGAGCAGGAGAAGGAGAAGGAAGGAGAGGGAGGAAAAGGAGGAAGGGGGGTTGGCCCCTAGTCCAATTCGGTTTGGGCTAGGGGGGCCGCGCGCCCTGCCTCCTTTCTTCCACCACTTGGCCCATGAGGCCGATTACTTCTTCCCCGTATTCCCGTAACTCCCCGGTCCCCCGAAAATACCCGAATCACTCGGAACCTTTCCGATATCCGAATATAGTCGTCCAATATATCGATCTTTACGTCTCGACCATTTTGAGACTCCTCGCCATGTCCCCGATCTTATCCGGGACTCCGAACTACCTTCGGTACATCAAATCACATAAACTCATAATATCGATCGTCACCGAACTTTAAGCGTGCGGACCCTACGGGTTCGAGAACTATGTAGCGGAACCCGGATGCTCATATTGGCTCCCACATATTCTACGAAGATCTTTATCGGTCAAAACGCATAACAACATACGTTGTTCCCTTTGTCATCGGTATGTTACTTGGCCGAGATTTGATCGTCGGTATCTCAATACCTAGTTCAATCTCGTAACCAATAGCGGAACCCGGATGCTCATATTGGCTCCCACATATTCTACGAAGATCTTTATCGGTCAAAACGCATAACAACATACGTTGTTCCCTTTGTCATCGGTATGTTACTTGGCCGAGATTTGATCGTCGGTATCTCAATACCTAGTTCAATCTCGTAACCGGCAAGTCTCTTTACTCGTTCTGTAATACATCATCCTGCAACTAACACATTAGTTACAATGCTTGCAAGGCTTATAGTGATGTGCATTACCGAGTGGGCCCAGAGATACCTCTCCGACAATAGGAGTGACAAATCCCAATCTCGAAATACGCCAACTCAACAAGTACCTTTGGAGACACCTGTAGAGCACCTTTATAATCACCCAGTTATGTTGAGACGTTTGGTAGCACACAAAGTGTTCCTCCGGTAAACGGGAGTTGCATAATCTCATAGTCATAGGAACATGTATAAGTCATGAAGAAAGCAATAGCAACATACTAAATGATCAAGTGCTAAGCTAATGGAATGGGTCAAGTCAATCACATCATTCTCTTAATAATGTGATCCCGTTAATCAAATGACAACTCATGTCTATGGCTAGGAAACATAACCATCTTTGATCAACGAGCTAGTCAAGTAGAGGCATAGTAGTGACACTCTGTTTGTCTAAGTATTCACACATGTATCATGTTTCCGGTTAATACAATTCTAGCATGAATAATAAGCATTTATCATGATATAAGGAAATAAATAATAACTTTTATTATTGCCTCTAGGGCATATTTCCTTCAAATATTTCGCCGAAACATGTCAATATGGGATCTTATTTTGATACCCGTGTCGATACAAACATGGTGGTGAAGACATATCACTAATCAGGTTATCGATCTGTAGGATAAATCATTTCAACATTCAGAAAAACAATTAATCTGATGGCGTCAGCATTTGATGGGAGATTCTTGCATATATGCATGTGATCCCTCTATAACGAAAAAAATCTCATTGGGAGATAGCAACACGGGAAGACACCATACACATGTGTGCTACATAGGCATTCCCATTAAAATTAGAGTACCTTTTAGCATTGTGTCAGAGTGCTAGTCACGATGCAGGCAACCAATTTTTTCCGAGTGACACTCGAGACAATGACGCCAAGACGGGAGCAACTAGTTAGAGGGTTGCCCTGGTGGGCTTCCTAGGGGCACCGTCGGGAACTTCTATTTTTGTTTTTTTCTTACTTTGGTTTTGTTCGCTTTTCTTCTTTTTCTTCTCAGCATTCCGAATTTGTGGTTTTCTTCCTTTTCTGGTTTTTGGGTTTTCTAATAAGTGGATGTAGCGTGCATTGTAGCACTAGATAAAAGAGAAGCACATCATGCATTATCGCAGGCAACAAAAAAGTGACTACAACATGGAGCGCATAGTGCACTGTGCTAAGAGCAGAAATGTTGTGTAGTAGAGAGCACGGTAGCACAAGTGCACTGTGGTGGGGACCACAAAGTGTACTCCATGGGAGCACAAATGCATTACAGAAAGGGAAGCACAGAGTGCACTATAGAAAGGGAAGTACGGAGTGCACTAAGCAAGGAGTAGAAGTGCAGTGCAGTGGGCTACAGAGTGTACTGCGTGGGGGAGCGCACGTGCACCACAGAAAGGAAGCACGGAGCGCACTACGTGGGAGAACAAGTGTAGTGCAGTAGGGAGTATAGAGTGCATTACTCTGGGAGCATAGAGGGCATTGTAGAAAAGGGAAGCACAAATGCAGTATAATAGGTAGCACTACTGCAGTACAAAAAGGTGCACAAGTGCAATACAGTGAGGAGCATAGATTACGGCAAAAACGAGGTTCATTGAAACCTAACATGGGATCTTGTTTTGAACACAATGGTGAAAACGGTTCACGATTTGACTGCATGGTTCAAGAAATATTTAATTTTAAAAACCCATATCAAACACAAACAACCCACTCGTCCTCCCTCTTGTGTGTGAGCACTCTCACAAAAACTCTCAGGTTGCAACAAGTGAGGCACATCGACACTCAAGAAGTTTAAGGTGGCCTTTGGAAAAAGGTACTTCTTCACTAGTGATTTTGCAACAAGACTGGCTTGAACATTGTCATGCGCCCATCGCCAGGAGGCATGGCCATCGCCCATCGCCCATCGGCTCTGATGGGCCTATAGAAGAAGGCCCAATCCATTGACACATTTCCTTTTGAAACCGCGCTGCTAGAAAGCAATCATGTGGGCATGTGAAGGCGGGTGTGCCTATATCTCACTTTACGTCAGACAATACTCGCCTCGCTTACAGGGAGACGGTAGTGGGCCGGTCCAGTAGCCATGTTGGTTCATCACGCTCGCATCACATATGTTTTTTTTTTAATTTTTTTTATATTTTAAAAATACTAAGTACATATATTATGACAAATAATTTAGTTAATTTTTGTAAAGTGTTCGTCACACATTTCAAAAGTATGCATGCAGTTCAAAAAACTGTTCGCTGAACTTTTAGAAAATGTTTGACCTTTCAGAAAAATGTATGTGACATTCAAAAATGTTTGCGCGTTTCAAAACAATGTCTTCTATTTTTGAAACAATTATAGATTGTAGAAAACTGTTCAGGCAATTTTCAAAAAAAAATCATAACATTCAAAATATGTATATTACATTTACAAAAAGTTCACGTGTTTCAAAAATATGTTTGTGATATATTTAAAAATGTTTATACAATGTAAAAAAAATATATGCATAGTTTAAAAACATGTTTCTTATCATCCAAAAAATAATTCAACGTGTATTTGAATTTCTTTTAATCACATACTCAAAACATTGTTCAAAAACATGTATTTGAAATAATGTTAATCATGTGTTTGATAAAATATGAAACATGTATAAAAATGTTGTTCATGTATATAAAAAATGTACATTGTGTGATAATAGACAGTAAATCATATTTTTTTAAAGTTAATCGTGTATTTAAAAATGTTAAACGTGTATGAAAAAGATCTTGATGTATAATAATAATATAAAATGTGTGTGCAACATTAGATACGTGTTGGAAAAAGTTAAAAAAAGGGGAAAGGTAAGAGA